>NC_052324.1:41248465-41445965 GCF_016432855.1 Salvelinus namaycush | reverse complement strand
TGGAATGCAGCCTGAGACATGACTGCTCCATTCCAAATGAGACATGACATGAATATGCAGAAGGTTTTCACTAGAAAGCTAATTAACTCACCAGGTGTCTGGAGTGGCCTATCACAGGAGAGGAGTACACCTTCCATCACACACACACACAGACACACACACACACACTGTGGCTTTAATCATGTTAACCCTGCTCAATTAGGCCCCACTGCCCTGGCTGTAACACGCCAGGACACACTCCACACAGAACACACACCTTGATTGGCACTTAAAGGAGAGTCATTATACAGAGATCAGAGCCATGTGCCTCTCAGCCTGCCGTGCACTGTCATGCACACGAGAGAGTCTGGAAAATGTTGAAGAGAACAGACATTAGCATTTCTGATGAGAGACACTCACTCGTATTATCACACAAACACACGGTGAGTGAGCACCTGTTTCTGGAGGAGATACACAAAAGCTGACTTGGAAGGCGGATCGAAATCTGTAAATAATGAGATGAATTTACAGAACTGAATCTCTTTTGTGTGCTAGCCTTTTTTGATAAATGTGATATTTTAACACACACACTTGTGACTTTAATCTGACCTAGGTCAGCCTCTTTGTCCATGAGAAAACGGCTTCTGTGTGGCTCTGGGTGAGTAGTTAGTCTTGGACGTGAAGGACGCACTATAAGCAGTCTTATTTCTGTCTTCACAGGCTGAGCACAGTGCTGACAGGGCGTTGAGTGGTTAAAAAGGCCGTCTTTATTACCTCAGCCTTGAGGGACCAGGACCTGACGCTGTCTGACTGCCGAGTCGTCACACAGATCGATGGAGACTTGGACAGTTTTAACACCTGGAATATTCAACAGTTATGGCATAATGCCAGGGGGACATACTCTGTCTCTCCGTCTCTCTCTCTTATACACACATATACACACCCACAATGTGATTTTCAATACAACAAAAAGACAAGGGGAGTGTTTACCTGTGCACAACCTCAGACCCATGTTTTGTACCATCAGAGAAGTCCTCATTGGCTGTCCTGTGTTCTTCACTGAGAGACCAGCAGTCCTCACTATTAACTATCCTGCTGTCAATATTCTCCTCTCCAGTCTCCTCACTATTAACTCTCCTCCTGCTGTCAATATTCTCCTCTCCAGTCTCCTCACTATTAACTCTCCTCCTGCTGTCAATATTCTCCTCTCCAGTCTCCTCACTATTAACTCTCCTCCTGCTGTCAATATTCTCCTCTCCAGTCTCCTCACTATTAACTCTCCTCCTGCTGTAATATTCTCCTCTCCAGTCTCCTCACTATTAACTCTCGTCCTGCTGTCAATATTCTCCTCTCCAGTCTCCTCACTATTAACTATCCTCCTGCTGTCAACATTCTCCTCTCCAGTCTCCTCACTATTAACTTTCCTCCTGCTGTCAACATTCTCCTCTCCAGTCTCCTCACTATTAACTCTCCTCCTGCTGTCAACATTCTCCTCTCCAGTCTCCTCACTATTAACTCTCCTCCTGCTGTCAACATTCTCCTTTCAAGTCTCCTCACTATTAACTCTCCTCCTGCTGTCAATATTCTCCTCTCCAGTCTCCTCACTATTAACTATCCTGCTGTCAATATTCTCCTCTCCAGTCTCCTCACTATTAACCCTCCTCCTGCTGTCAATATTCTCCTCTCCAGTCTCCTCACTATTAACTCTCCTCCTGCTGTCAATATTCTCCTCTCCAGTCTCCTCACTATTAACTCTCCTCCTGCTGTCAACATTCTCCTCTCCAGTCTCCTCACTATTAACTCTCCTCCTGCTGTCAACATTCTCCTCTCCAGTCTCCTCACTATTAACTCTCGTCCTGCTGTCAATATTCTCCTCTCCAGTCTCCTCACTATTAACTCTCCTCCTGCTGTCAACATTCTCCTCTCCAGTCTCCTCACTATTTTCTCTCCATCCCTGTCACACTCATTCTCTCCTCCCTCTCTCTCTCCTCCCTCTGTTGCTCTTTCTGTCTCTCTCCACCCTCCTCTCGGTCTCTCTCCTCCCTCTCTCTCTCCTCCCTGTCTCTCTCTGTCTCTATCTCTCTCCTCCCCCTCTCTCTCTGTCTCTATCTCTCTCCTCTCTGTCTCTCCCTCCCTCTCCCTCTCTCTCTCTCTCTCACTGTCTCTATCTCTCTCTGTCTCTCCTCCCTCTCTCTCTTTGTCTCTATCTCTCTCCTCTCTCTGTCTCTCGCTCTCTCCTCCCTCTCTCTCTCCTCTCTCTGTCTCTCTCTGTGGCAGAGTTGTAATCTTTCTCTTCCCCAGCTAGCCATCAGAACGGTCACACCTGCTCTCCTCTCCCTCTCCACTCTATTCCTCCTCCTTTCTCTCACTCAAAGGATCTCTCACTCATAGATCACACTTCTATCTATCACTCTCCTTGTCTCTTTGTTCCTCGGTAGTTTTGTTCCTCGGTGGGGATCTTTTGGTGCATTGTCAACTGTTCAAGCAGGATGTATAACAACAGCGAAGAGAATCCCAGGTGATTTGAGGGGTATAGCAAGAGAATCAAATGTCATTTTATGGATACAGGGCCATACAACTAATGGTGAGTCCCTTCATTGAAACAACTTATGTATATGCTGTGAATACATGTGATGCTGTAAATACATGTGAGTATTCAAAACAAACAGAATTATACTGAACAGGGTTATGGCCAATTCCACTTCAATTCTAACCATAAAGTAAACCAAATTCGAATTTGACATTTTCCTAATTGAAAAGCTTTGAAGAGAATTGGATTTTGGAATGTCAGTGTACTTCCTGGATTGAATTGGATTTTGGAATGTCAGTGTACTTCCTGGATTGACTGGAATTGACCCCAACACTTAATACTGAACAAACAAAGAAATGTAGTAAAATGTTATTAACTGGACAAGACATACATAGATGGATGAGGAGGTGGGAGAAATATTCATTTTGACAGAAAATATTAATGTGGAAAAGTGAAATAGTACTATCTGTGTGAACGAGTGAAAAATAATGGTTTACATTTTCAATTTTCACTATAGCGGCACTTGACTAGACTATGCTAGGTTTATTGCTTTTCAATTCTGTACATGTCTGTTTTTTTGTGCACTAATAGTTCCCTACACTAAAGTGTGTAAATCCGTTCCCGGGGACATCTGAGTGCAAGATATTGGCACCTCTAAGTATTACCTTAGTCACCATGACTGATATATACAGTAAGTCAATTGATCATCTCCTAACCACAGTCTGTTGGCCTTCTACTCGAGTCCCTGGTCGTTATGGAAAATATTGTTTACAATAACCACCTTCTTAGGTGCAAACGGAAAAAATACCCTGCAAACACACACACACACACACACGCAGGTAAGCAAACACACACACACACACACGCAGGTAAGCAAACACACACACACACACACGCAGGTAAGCAAACACACACACACATCCTCACTTGCTCTCAGTCTTTTGAAGGAGGGGGAATTGAATTGTGGGGTAGAAAAACCATTTACTTCAAATTATTTAATAATAGATGTATTGAGGCATATTAAAGAACCAATGTTGCCTATTTGTTAATCTGTAACTGAGACACATACACAGTAACACAGTAGCACAGTAACACACAGTAACACACAGTAGCACAGTAACACACAGTGACACAGTAACACACAGTGACACACCGTGACACACAGTAACACAGTAGCGCAGTAACTTTACCAAACAAACTATAACAGTTAATTCAAATATTTCAATGGTGTATAATGTATCTCTAAATGGTCAATTGATGGTTAATCAACTAATTATAAAGCCTTTACAAAAGTAATCTCACTCAGAGTATAGTAACCTACAACATCATCTCAACCCTGCTCCATCTAGAAAGGAGACACCCCCCCCCCCCCCCAAGGGTTCAGTTACTCCATCTAGAAGGGAGACCCCCCCCCCCCCAAGGGTTCAGTTACTCCATCTAGAAGGGAGACCCCCCCCCCCCCAGGGTTCAGTTACTCCATCTAGAAGGGAGACCCCCCCCCCCAGGATTCAGTTGCTCCATCTAGAAGGGAGACCCCCCCCCCCCCAAGGGTTCAGTTACTCCATCTAGAAGGGAGACCCCCCCCCCCCCCCAAGGGTTCAGTTACTCCATCTAGAAGGGAGACCCCCCCCCCCCCCCCCCAGGGTTCAGTTACTCCATCTAGAAGGGAGACCCCCCCCAGGATTCAGTTGCTCCATCTAGAAAGGAGACCCCCCCCCCCCCAGGATTCAGTTACTCCATCTAGAAAGGAGACCCCCCCCCCCCCCCCAAGGGTTCAGTTACTCCATCTAGAAAGGAGACCCCCCCCCCCCCCCCCCAGGATTCAGTTACTCCATCTAGAAAGGAGACCCCCCCCCCCCCCCAGGGTTCAGTTGCTCCATCTAGAAAGGAGACCCCCCCCCAGGGTTCAGTTGCTCCATCTAGAAAGGAGACCCCCCCCCCCAGGGTTCAGTTACTCCATCTAGAAAGGAGACCCCCCCCCAGGATTCAGTTGCTCCATCTAGAAAGGAGACCCCCCCCCCCCCCCCCAGGGTTCAGTTACTCCATCTAGAAAGGAGACCCCCCCCCCCCCCCCCCCAGGGATCAGTTGCTCCATCTAGAAAGGAGACCCCCCCCCCCCAGGGTTCAGTTGCTCCATCTAGAAAGGAGACCCCCCCCCCCCCCCCCTCCAGGATTCAGTTGCTCCATCTAGAAGGGAGACCCCCCCCCCCCCCCCCCCCCAGGGTTCAGTTGCTCCATCTAGAAGGGAGACCCCCCCAGGGTTCAGTTGCTCCATCTAGAAAGGAGACCCCCCCCCAGGGTTCAGTTACTCCATCTAGAAAGGAGACCCCCCCCCCCCCCCCCAGGGTTCAGTTGCTCCATCTAGAAAGGAGACCCCCCCCCCCCCCCAGGGTTCAGTTGCTCCATCTAGAAAGGAGACCCCCCCCCCCCCCCCCCCCCAGGATTCAGTTGCTCCATCTAGAAAGGAGACCCCCCCCCCCTCCAGGATTCAGTTGCTCCATCTAGAAGGGAGCTCCCCCCCCCCCCCCAGGGTTCAGTTGCTCCATCTAGAAGGGAGACCCCCCCAGGGTTCAGTTGCTCCATCTAGAAAGGAGACCCCCCCCCCCCCCCCAGGGTTCAGTTGCTCCATCTAGAAAGGAGACCCCCCCCCCCCCCCCCAGGGTTCAGTTGACTCAAGTGCTTTTTTTAAAATTCAATATTTGTATTGTCTATACATACAGTAAGAACCAGCCACCTTTTCATTTGTCTGACTGTGACACCGTTGCCCTGCTGTAATGACGCAGAAACGCGTGTGTGTGTGTGTGTCTGGGGGCGGGGGGGGGGGGGCTGAGTAGAACGAGGTCAGCCTGCCTTACACTCTGAAAACTGGACATTGAAATATCACTTATCATACCCGGCTGGATGTGTTATTTATAAGTGGTGGATTTGACCTCGCATCTCAGATAACCATAACACAGACATGCTCAGACACACACACACACATAGATATATAACATAGATATACTCAGACACACACATAGATATATAACATAGATATACTCAGACACACACACACATAGATATATAACATAGATATACTCAGACACACACACACACACACATAGATATATAACATAGATATACTCAGACACACACACGTAACACAGATATACTCAGACTTTCCATCTCCTTGACTGATTCTAAATATATATAATATATCCTGATATCAAGAGCAAACATGGGGGGTAAAAGCTTGTCTACATTTTCTAGGAAATTAATTATAATGTACTTTAAAGGACATTGCATTGCTCAGAAACGTGATGTCATTTTGATAGAGAATAGTTTTCAAAATGTAACTTGACACATTTCCCCATCTCATTTTATAACATTTTCTCTACAAGATTTGTTAACTTTTCTAATAAATTCTAAAAGTAGGCGATGGTCTAATCCCTAATGGAAGATTTAGGTCAGATCATTCGAATTAATTTCCAAAATGAAAGTGTATTCAACACCAACCATGTTGTTGAAGGCTCTGTTTTTCTGTCAAACGGACCAAACAAAACCTCACAGGCTCGTCACAGTCTTTCTGACATCAATGACAGGATGACTATCCTTTTTTTTGGAGAGGGGGTCGGTGAGATGTGTTCCCCACTCACTCTCCAACCCAAACGGTTTGAAATGGTTCCTGTATTCCCCTGGCTGCCACTGAGTTGGCTGTCATCATGCATTCTCTCTGTACTCAGGCAGTTTGAAGGCCGGCTCTCAAAGCAAAGCGCTGAAAGAGGTTTAAATGCCACCCTACAGAGAGAGCCCTTGTCACCAGCCCTGCTGCCTCTCAGGGTGCGTACGCACCCTATTCCCTATATACACTGAGTGTACAAAACATTAGGAACACCTTCCTAATGTTGAGTTGCACCCCCCGTTTGACTTCAGAACAGCCTCAATTCATCAGGACGTGGACTCTACAAGGTGTGGAAAGCGTTCCACAGGAATGCTGGCCCATATTGACTCCAAGGCTTCCCACTGTTGTGTCAAGTTGGCTGGATGTCCTTTGGGTGGTGGACCATTCTTGATACACACAGGAAACTGTTGAGCATGAAAAACCCTGCAGCATTGTAGTTCTTGACACACTGAAAACAGTGCGCCTGGCACCTACTACCATACCCCGTTCAAAGGCACTTAAATATTTTGTTTTGCTCATTCACCCTCATTCACCCATAAGGGACCGTAGCTTTCAGCTGGATTCACCTGGTCAGTCTATGTCATGCAAAGAGCAGATGTTCCTAATGTTTTGTACGCTCAGTGTAGTGCACTACTTTAGACCACAGGCCTATGGCACCATATTCCCTACATAGTGCACTACTTTAGACCAGGGCCCTATGGCACGCTATTCCCTAGATAGGGCTCTGGTCTAAAGTAGTGCACTATATAGGGAATATGGTGCCATTTGGTATGGATCCTGACTGTAGAGCTCACACTTCCTGCTGTCTGCAAACACATGCAGCCACACTCTGGCCAAATACACACACTCAAGTTGTACAACAGATGTAGAACGCCAGTTGTGATACAACGGAGAGTTTTTCAGCACAATAATATTTACACATCGCATTGCGTCATACCTGGGGTATATTGTCAGATATACTGCACAGATGGCTGGAATGCTGTTTCAGCCAATCAGCCAGTATCTAGGACCCAAACTACCCGGTTTATGATACAGAATAATTATAGGCCTAAATCGGTTTCTCAACTCACCTGACATTGCATGAAATGAAGGAGGGAGGAGGGCAGAGACCTGGCCGTGTGGTGCCAGGACAACAACTTCTACCTCAATGTGATCAAGACAAAGGAGATGATTGTGGACTATAGGAAAAGGAGGACCGAGCACACCCCCATTCTCATCGATGGGGCTGTAGTGGAGCAGGTTGAGAGCTTCAAGTTCCTTGGTGTCCAAATCAACAACAAACTAGAATGGTCCAAACACACCAAGACACCTGTGAAGAGGGCACAACAACGCCTATTCCCCCTCAGGAGACTGAAAATATTTGGCATGGGTCCTCAGATCCTCAAAAGGTTATACAGCTTCACCATCGAGAGCATCCTGACTGGTTGCATCACTGCCTGGTATGGCAACTGCTCGGCCTCCGACCGCAAGCCACTACAGAGGGTAGTGCGTACGGCCCAGTACATCATTGGGGCCAAGCTTCCTGCCATCCAGGACCTCTATACCAGGCGGTGTCAGAGGAAGGCCCTAAAAATTGTCAAAGACTTCAGCCACCCTAGCCATAGACTGTTCTCTCTGCTACCGCACAGCAAGCGGTACCGGAGCGCCAAGTCTAGGTCCAAAAGGCTTCTTAACAGCTTCTACCCCCAAGCCATAAGTCTCCTGAACAGCTAATCAAATGGCTACCCAGACCCCTATTTTACGCTGCTGCTTCTCTCTGTTTATTTTCTATGCATAGTCACTTGAATAACTCTACCTACATGTACATATTACCTCAATTACCTCGACTAACCGGTGCCCCCACACATTGACTCTGTACCGATACCCCCTGTATATAGTCTCACTATTATTATTTTACTGCTGGTGTTTAATTAATATTTTATTTTTAAAAATTCTTACAGCATTTTACTGTAAGGTCTACTACACCTGTTGTATTTGGCGCATGTGACAAATACAATTTGATTTGATTTGAAAGCCCTTTAAGTCTTACAACAATAGTATCCTTGGTCCTCAGAGCTGACATGTTGGCTTCGTGTCACAGACTTCCTTACCTGTTGGTTCCCGTGTTTCCTCAGTCACTCGGTTACTGTAGTTGGCAGACACTAACCCCTCTACTTCAATACAAAAGGCAGCTGAATGCAGCATATTCTTTATCCATCCATCCACGTACATCTTGCCTGTTGAAATTATCAAACACACACACTGCGATGATGAATACACACACACATATACACACGTATTCTTTCTCTCTCGCTCTAAAAGTCAGTTGCTATGGTAGCAACAGAAATACAAGGCCAAGCAGACAATGAGTTTGTGTTGCATACCGTCATTTTCAGTTGTTTGTCGTAAGTTTACATACACC
Source organism: Salvelinus namaycush (assembly GCF_016432855.1). Classification (NCBI taxonomy): domain Eukaryota; kingdom Metazoa; phylum Chordata; class Actinopteri; order Salmoniformes; family Salmonidae; genus Salvelinus; species Salvelinus namaycush. The sequence goes on along the minus strand of NC_052324.1, from coordinate 41,437,394 downwards.
TTAGACAAATACATTTAAACTCCGTTTTTCACAATTCCTGACATTTAATCCTAGTAAAAATTCCCCGTCTAAGGTCAGTTAGGATCACCAATTTATTTTAAGAATGTGAAATGTCAGAATAATAGCGAGAATGATTTATTTCTGCTTTAATTTCTTTCATCACATTCCCAGTGGGTCAGAAGTTTACATACACTCAATTAGTATTTGGTAGCATTGCCTTTAAATTGTTTAACTTGGGTCAAACGTTTCGGGTAGCCTTCCACAAGCTTCCCACAATAAGTTGGGTGAATTATGGCCCATTCCTCCTGACAGAGCTGGTGTAACTGAGTTAGGTTTGTAGGCCTCCTTGCTCGCACACTGTCCACAAATGTTCTATAGGATTGAGGTCAGGGCTTTGTGATGGCCACTCCAATGCCTTGACTTTGTTGTCCTTAAGCCATTTTGCCACAACTTTGGAGTATGCTTGGGGTCATTGTCCATTTGGAAGACCCATTGCGACCAAGCTTTAACTTCCTGACTGATGTTTTGAGATGTTGCTTCAATATGTCCACATAATTTTCCATCCTCATGATGCCATCTATTTTGTGAAGCACCCCCACAACATGATGCTGCCACCCCGTGCTTCACGGATGGGATGGTGTTCTTCGGCTTGCAAGCCTCCCCCTTTTTCTTCCAAACATAACGATGGTCATTATGGCCAAACAGTTCTATTTTTGTTTCATCAGACCAGAGGACATTTCTCCAAAAGTACGATCTTTGTCCCCATGTGCAGTTGCAAACCGTAGTCTGGCTTTTTTATGGTGGTTTTGGAGCAGTGGCTTCTTCCTTGCTGAGAGGCCTTTCAGGTTATGTCGATATAGGACTCGTTTTACTGTGGATATAGATACTTTTGTACCTGTTTCCTCCAGCATCTTCACACGGTCCTTTGCTGTTGTTCTGGGATTGATTTGCACTTTTCGCACCAAAGTACATTCATCTTTAGGAGACAGAACGCGTCTCCTTCCTGAGCAGTATGACGGCTGCGTGGTCCCATGGTGTTTATACTTGCATACTATTGTTTGTACAGATGAACGTGGTACCTTCAGGCGTTTGGAAATTTATCCCGAGGATGAACCAGACTTGTGGAGGTCTACAATTTTTTTTCTGAGGTCTTGGCTGATTTCTTTTGATTTTCCCATGATGTCAAGCAAAGAGGCACTGAGTTCGAAGGTAGGCCTTGAAATACATCCACAGGTACACCTCCAATTGACTCAAATTATGTCAATTAGATCAGAAGCTTCTAAAGCCATGACAATTTTTAAAGGCACAGTCAACTTAGTGTATGTAAACTTCTGACCCACTGGAATTGTGATACAGTGAATTATAAGTGAAATAATCTGTAAACAATTGTTGGAAAAATGACTTGTGTCATGTACAAAGTAGATGTCCTAACCGATTTGCCAAAACTATAGTTTGTTAACAAGAAATTTGTGGAGTGGTTGAAAAATGAGTTTTAGTGACTCCAACCTAAGTGTATGTAAACTTCCGACTTCAACTGTAGTCACTCTAGGAGTTTCAGTGTTGCATAACGTCATATAGTCACTCTAGGAACATAGGGTGACAGCGGAGAAAGTATTTTTCCTTCACAGAACACGTCATGAAGAGAGACCCTTTGTATGTACTGAAACTGTCTGGGGGGAGAGGTGTGTGTGTGTGTGTGTGTGTGTGTGTGTGTGTGTGTGTGTGTGTGTGTGTGTGTGTGTGTGTGTGTGTGTGTGTGTGTGTGTGTGTGTGTGTGTGTGTGTGTGTGTGTGTGTGTGTGTGTGTGTGTGTGAGGAAGACGGGGGTGAAGGGGAAGAGACTTAATTTACTCATGTCTCTTTCTCCATCCGCTCCCTGTCCTTCTCCACTCGCACAAACACACACACACACCTCTCCCCCCAGACAGTTTCAGTACATACAAAGCTCCCTGTCCTTCTCCACTCGCACAAACACACGCACAAACGCCGCCCCTCAAACCGAGCGGAGGTCGTCAGTGTTGTATAACATGTTGCGTCTGTCTGTTAAGTGTCTTCTTCATGTCCAGGTACCAAGGACAAAAAAAACAGGCCATTTACATTAGGCTCTTGAATACAAGACATGCGTCAGTGTATTGCACAAGATTTTCCCAACTCAGGAGGAACTCATGCCTTCTGAGCCTGTTTGTAGACAGACTGAATGGGTTTTAATGTTGTACAGCAAGCTTTGGGCCCAACTAGTCAAGCAGTATGTTAGGTGGGGGAGTTTCATAGCATTGAAGTACTGTTTCACTGCCCCTGTAGTCAAACAATTCTGTATGAATCGGAAATGAGCTAGGTTGAATTTGATTATTTGAGTTACCTTTTTCACCTACTTTTTAAAAAATTGTTGGAATCAAGTATAATGCCAAGGTACTTCAAATCAAATACCACCTGGAGCTTCTCCCCTGACATATTTGTCTCAGTCAGTAGCATCAGTTGCCCTCTTTGTGAAGAACATGCAAACAGTTTTTTTCACATTGAGATGCAAACACGAGTCACTGAGCCACTTTGTAACCTGGACCATTACAGTAGTGAGTTCTTGTGCAGCTTGTTGTTTGCTCTTTGCATGCACATATATCACTGTATCATCTGCATACATTTGAACTTCAGACCCAGTACAGACAGAAGGCAGATCATTAATGTACAGGCTGAACAGGAGGGCCCCCCCAGTACTGACCCTTGGGGCACGCCCACATCATAGCTGAGAGTGGGAGACAGCTCATTGATCACTCTGACACACTGGGTTCTGCCTTCAAGGTATGATTTCATCCATCTGGCTTAGGGGGAAACATTGAACTTGAACAGTTTTGTGATGAGAACCTCATGGTTAATAGTGTCTAGAAACACAGCCATTAATATAGTCAGAGGTCTTTGACAATAAAGAGGAGAAACTGTAGGTGAGCAGGACATCCTGTGTGGTCCAAGACAGTATCAATACATAATGACTGGTCCAAGACAGTATCAATACATAATGTGTGGTCCAAGACAGTGTCAATACATAATGAGTGGTCCAAGACAGTATCAATACATAATGACTGGTCCAAGACAGTATCAATACATAATGACTGGTCCAAGACAGTATCAATACATAATGACTGGTCCAAGACAGTATCAATACATCATGTGTGGTCCAAGACAGTATCAATACATCATGTGTGGTCCAAGACAGTATCAATACATCATGTGTGGTCCAAGACAGTATCAATACATAATGTGTGGTCCAAGACAGTGTCAATACATCATGTGTGGTCCAAGACAGTGTCAATACATAATGTGTGGTCCAAGACAGTATCAATACATAATGTGTGGTCCAAGACAGTATCAATACATCATGTGTGGTCCAAGACAGTATCAATACATCATGTGTGGTCCAAGACAGTGTCAATACATCATGTGTGGTCCAAGACAGTGTCAATACATCATGTGTGGTCCAAGACAGTGTCAATACATCATGTGTGGTCCAAGACAGTGTCAATACATCATGTGTGGTCCAAGACAGTGTCAATACATCATGTGTGGTCCAAGACAGTGTCAATACATCATGTGTGGTCCAAGACAGTATCAATACATCATGTGTGGTCCAAGACAGTGTCAATACATCATGTGTGGTCCAAGACAGTGTCAATACATCATGTGTGGTCCAAGACAGTGTCAATACATCATGTGTGGTCCAAGACAGTATCAATACATAATGTGTTGTCCAAGACAGTATCAATACATCATGTGTGGTCCAAGACAGTATCAATACATCATGTGTGGTCCAAGACAGTATCAATACATCATGTGTGGTCCAAGACAGTATCAATACATCATGTGTGGTCCAAGACAGTATCAATACATAATGTGTTGTCCAAGACAGTATCAATACATCATGTGTGGTCCAAGACAGTATCAATACATAATGTGTTGTCCAAGACAGTATCAATACATCATGTGTGGTCCAAGACAGTGTCAATACATCATGTGTGGTCCAAGACAGTGTCAATACATCATGTGTGGTCCAAGACAGTGTCAATACATCATGTGTGGTCCAAGACAGTATCAATACATCATGTGTGGTCCAAGACAGTATCAATACATCATGTGTGGTCCAAGACAGTATCAATACATCATGTGTGGTCCAAGACAGTATCAATACATCATGTGTGGTCCAAGACAGTATCAATACATAATGTGTTGTCCAAGACAGTATCAATACATCATGTGTGGTCCAAGACAGTATCAATACATCAAAGTGCACTAAGGTTGGGCAACTCTGCTCCTCTGGGGCCTGTCTTTCTTTCAAATCAGTGTCAGGTTTAGACCTGGGTTATCTTGTGCTCAAATACTGTTGTCTGGATTATTTAGTGACCTGTCCATTTGTATTCCCACAGGGCCTTGACCAAATTGCATATACATAAATTACAGATGACCCTATAAGAAACAGTACAGGTACCTGCATTAGCGTGACCTTTCACCTTTAACCCTGCTGTCATGGAAGACGCGATGGTGGTGCGTACGGACGGGAACTCTCTGCTCAAGGCTGTGTTCCTGAGCCGACTGCGTCTGACACGCCTGCTGCTGGAGGGAGGGGCTTACATCAACGAGAGCAACGAGCGCGGCGAGACGCCCCTGATGGTGGCGTGCAGGACGCGCCACACGGACGCACAAAGCGTGCCCAAACACAAGATGGTTCGGTACGTTAACGAGTAGGAACACCGCTCAGCAGAGCAAGAGTGTCCAAATGGGCCAGTGCAGGCTTTTACTACATACAGTTAAACAGCCAAAATAGTTACACACCTGACTTAACACAGTTTGTATTGAAGACTATGATTGGATAATTAGTTAAATCAGGTGCTATGGCTGGAGCAAAATCCTGCACCAATATTATGATTAATATTGGCCACCAATGACTTGCCGTAGTGTCCATAAGACCCTGTACCTCCTCTTCAGGTGTTTCCACAAGTTATTGATCAACATTACATCAACAGGTACCTGCTGGAGAGCGGAGCTGACCCAAATATCCAGGACAAGACCGGTAAGACGGCCCTGATGCATGCCTGTTTGGAACAGGCGGGGGCAGAGGTCCTCTCTCTACTACTGGGGAGTGGAGCTGACCCCAGCCTGGACGACCACTCTGGCTTCTCAGCACTGGTCTATGCTGTCAACGCAGGGGAGAACGAGGCCCTGAGAGTCCTACTGGATGCCTGCAAGGCCAAGGGCAAGGAGGTAAGGATGTGGGTTTGATTCCGCTAGGAAAAGTTTGCAACATTCTGGTAACTTCCCCAGAAATCCTGGTTTGAGGTTTCCTGCTCATCTCCTTCTGATTCCTGGAATCCTCCAACCAGGACTTCTGGAAAACCTGGGAATTTTGGGAAAGTAACCAGAGTTTTGCAACCCTTTGCTGGGGCCACCCATTTGCACCCTCTACTAGAAGTGGCTTTGCATTAAAAAAAAACATCTGATGGCCTTTATTACAGGTCATCATCATCACCACGGACAAGCTGCCGTCAGGACGCCAGATGACCAAGCAGTACCTGAACGTACCCCCGCCTCCCGACCTGGAGGAGCGCCTGCACTGCACCCCTGGCTCCGCTGCCTGCTGCATGTCCCCCTCAGAGATCCAGCTCCGCACCCCTCCACAGGGCACCTCAGCCAATGCCTCACCCCAGCCAGGGAGCCCCCTCCTGGGCCTCAGGGAGCACCACCACCAGGGTGGTGGAACAAACATCTCTGGTTCTGCTGGTTCTGGTTCTTCTCAGCCGGGCTCCCCGACCAGGGACCCTAACCTGTTTCGAGGCCCCGGTCCTGGGGTGGTGAAGCTGTTCCATCCCCAGCGGCTCCACTCTGAGCCCTGGCTGCAGCAGAACAAGGCCTCCAGGTAGGTAGCCTAGACTAGGTTAGAGAAGTGCGCCAGCAACTGGAGGGTTACCGGTTTGAATCCTATGTCTGTCAGGGAAGAAAATCTGGTCCGGAGTGGGTCGGCAACTGGAGGGTTGGTGGCATCAGTGTCCTAGATACTATCTCCTGCCCTTGAGCAAGGCACTTTAACCCCTAAACTGCTCACAGGGAACTGCACTAGTAGCTTCCCATTGGTCCAGCCTCTCCAAACAAATATGTATGTGTGTTTTCTTCTTCTTCCTCCAGCCTGACCGAGGAGCTGCTGGACATCACCCCAGAGGAAGAGCTCTCCTTCCGGGTCAACAGCCTGGTCTTCTCTGGGTCCGGAAGAGTGGGACCCGGGGCACATCCGATCGTCGCCCGCCACCAAAGTATCGACCCCAAGGATGCCACGGGGCTGCTGGAGCAGGTCATGATAATAATAAAACGTATAACTTATCATGTGCCTGTATAATAATTCATTTGTATATTTTTTTCTCTTTCAGGTGGTTGGGAGTGAGGGAGGTGGCGGGGGAGGAGGAAGAGGAGGCCTGAGTAGGAAGATGTCTTACGACAGTGCTGCAGCTTATTCCCACCCAAACCTCCTGCACCGGGGGGACGGAGGAAGCTATGGAGGCTACCCCTGTGGCGCCCATGAGCCTGTCCTCCCCGTAAACAAAACCTCTCCAGACTGTTGCCTTCCCAACCTGGCTGTGTCCAGCCTGAGGAATGTGGTCCGCCGCCGCAACATTGGCATAGACCATTACAGCTCTGACTCCCAGCTTCCCCAGTTTGGCAGCCACACCAGCCACCCAGAGAGTGGAGACTCCTCCAGGGGTGTTGTAGGGGGAACTGAGAAGCGTAAACTGGTCAGTAGTAGATCCTCCACACTGTCGGGCTCCCGGGAGTCCCTGGAGAGTGCTGCCCAGAGAAGAGGCCCTGCAAACCTGGAGAGGAGAGGCTCGGGGGCCCTGCTCCTGGATCACATCTCCCACACCCGCCCGGGGTACCTGCCCCCTCTCAACCCCCACGCACCCATACCCGACATCGGGGTCAGTCCGACCTCAACCTGCCCCAGCCTGAGTGGAAGCACCAAGGCACTGAATCTGAATGGGGGTGTCGCAGGGCTGGGATCAAAGCCTCTTGTCCCCTGTGCTCCTGCCATGCCCAGAGATCTGAAGTCAAAGCAGACACTGCTGAGGAGACACTCCATGCAGACAGAGCAGATTAAACAGCTGGTCAACCTCCAGGAGATAATCCATGCAGACAGAGGAGATTAAACAGCTGTTCAACCTCCAGGAGCTCTTTCGGCCAATAAGACGAACGATGCTAGACTGATCCCAGATCTGTTTGTGCTGTCTTGTCAATGTTACTCCTTGGCAAAACAGCACAAACAGTTCTGGGACCAGGCTAAAAGGTTGCATTTTCTTTGTGTCTGGGTACTGTGTGCTTGGCTGACTGTGATCGCTTCCTATGTCAAGCATTGTTGCTGCTGTGTGACAATGACATCGTGCTGCTGTGTGACCATGACATTGTGCTGCTGTGTGACCATGATATCGTGCTGCTGTGTGACCATGACATTGTGCTGCTGTGTGACCATGACATTGTGCTGCTGTGTGACCATGACATTGTGCTGCTGTGTGACCATGACATCGTGCTGCTGTGTGACCATGACATCGTGCTGCTGTGTGACCATGACATCGTGCTGCTGTGTGACCATGACATCGTGCTGCTGTGTGACCATGACATCGTGCTGCTGTGTGACCATGACATCGTGCTGCTGTGTGACCATGACATCGTGCTGCTGTGTGACCATGACATCGTGCTGCTGTGTGACCATGACATTGTGCTGCTGTGTGACTATGACATCGTGCTGCTGTGTGACCATGACATTGTGCTGCTGTGTGACTATGACATCGTGCTGCTGTGTGACCATGACATCGTTAACAAATAACTTCTTACCAGAAGACTTATTGCTCTTCCCAGCTTTTTCAATGTGCTTAATTACACTTATTTTGCCAACCAGACTTGTCATTCCATCAAGCTCATGAAGGAATAACGATTGGCGCTCTTCTTTGATTAATTAATCGATCGATCTCCGTTTGAAGCCTGAGATGCAGAAATTGCATGACACAACAGACAGAAATGCTTTTAACTAGTGATGTGATTTTATTTTTTTAAATCTATAGTTACAACGCAATATTATTTTGGGACGATATTACATCGATACTCTTTGCCTGGTAGCATTAGCTTGCGCTAGTCGGCTGTACCAACGCCAAAACGCCGGTATTTTTCAACCTGTAGCTTGTTCTCCATCTTCTTTTTAAATAGTGAGCCAACATGTTTTCAGCACTTTTATTTCCATGACGTATCATAAAGAATTTCCCCATGGCTCTCTTGTCTCTCTGCAGCAGAGCAGTGGAGGATGGTGGGAGGAGCTAAAAGGTGGACAGGCTCATTGTAATGGCTGGAATTAAATAAAGGGTTTACATGTTTGTGGTTGATACCGTTCCATTAATTCCATTCCAGCCAATACAATGAGCCCGTCCTTCTATAGCTCCTCCCACCAGCCTCCTCTGCAGCATATACTGAGTATACAAAACATTAAGAACGGCTCTGTCCATGACAGACTGACCAGGTGAAAGCTAAGATCTCTTATTGATGTGACTTGTTAAATCCACTTCAATCAGTGTAGATGAAAGGGAGGAGACCGGTTAAAGAAGGATTTTTAAGCCTTGAGACAATTGAGACATGGATTATGTGTGTGTGCCATTCAGAAGGTGAATGGGCAAGACAAAAGATTTAAGTGTATTTGAACCGGGTATGGTAGTAGGTGCCAGGGCCACCGGTTTGAGTGTGTTAAGAACTGCAACGCTGCTGGGTTTTTCATGCTCAACAGTTTCCCATGTTTATGAAGAATGGTCCACCACCCAGAGGACATCCAGCCAACTTGAAACAACTGTGGGAAGCATTGGAGTCAACATGGTCCAGCATCCCTGTGGAACGTTTTCAACTCCTTGTAGAGTCCACGTCCTGATGAATTGAGGATGTTCTGAGGGCAAAGGGGGGTGCAGCTCAATATTAGGAAGGTGTTCTTTATGTTTGGTATACTCAAGAGTATAGTGAGCAATGTTTGGGACATAAAAATCGCAATATCGAATCGTAATACATATAGAATCGTGAGAGTCACAATGCATATCGTATCGGCACCTAAGTGTCATGATAATCTCGTATAGTGAGGTCCCTGCCAATTCCCAGCCCTACTTTTAACACATGGAATGAATTGGAGTGAACTTTGTTGGAAGCCTTGAATTCTATAAACTCTCTGACAAGGACAGAAGACAGGATCTTCAAAGGGAAGGGGGAAGTGGGGCATTCTCTAACTAAATCATTCTCTGATAGACTGAACGGAGTTGGCAAGACAGAACAAACACATCTGGGACTCAAGCGAACTCCTCTGACTGCCGAAGATCAAACTCACTAAGGAAAATGTACGCGTCAAAAGGGAAGAACGAAAACCAAAAAATGAAAACAAGGCTATCAAGCTTCTTGATTATAAGGAGCAATGTTCTGCTTTAAAGTGATTAGTAAGAATTTCAGAGCATCCAATTATCGTCTTTACATTTTACTCAACAGGGTTGTTTTGACGAGGTAGTAGTGTTACCTTTCACGTGTTCTGTTGTGCTCCTTCACTAATTAAATACGTATTTTTAAACTGAACAGGAAGTTTCAAGGGTGTCATCTTATATATAATGTATTAATATAATATATTGTATTAATATATGTATTAATATAATATATTGTATTAATATATATTGTATTAATATATAGTAATATATGTATTCATATATAATGTATTAATATAATATAGTAATATATGTATTCATATATAATGTATTAATATAATATATTGTATTAATATATATTGTATTAATATAATATAGTAATATATGTATTCATATATAATGTATTAATATAATACAATGTATTCATATATGTATTATTATACATAATGTAGTCATATAATATATTCATATATAATGTATTCATATAATGTATTAATATGTCTTCATATATAAGGTATTAATATAATGTCTTCATATATAAGGTATTAATATGTCTTCATATATAAGGTATTAATATAATGTCTTCATATATAAGGTATTAATATAATACATTAATATATAATATAACGCAGAGGTTCTTAAACTTTTTCAGCCTGGGACACAAATGACATTCAGTTTTCCTGGGACCCAAGCTCAGGAAAATATGCAACTAGACGTAAATATTGGTACATTTCATTGCCCTTATGCCTAAAAAAAATGCAATATAGACAAAAGCAAATAATGAAATAACCATAAATATATTTTCATGTTTATTTTTCCCCATTCAAAACATGTCTAGGTTGGAACTGTTGCTGTTAAAACACAATAAATCATTTTCATTCCGAACTGGAATAAACTGATTGATCACATCACACAGATATATAAACAGAACTAACAGGCTGTTTGATCGTGCAACCCTAAGTAACAGTACAGATTAAAACAAATATTCAGGCCTACTGTACATCTTACTGTATACATTATTGTTGATAGAAAGTCTAGGTTGGAACTGTTGCTCTTAAAATACAATACATATTTTTTTATTCTGAACTGGAATAAACTGATTGATCACATCACACAGACCAGAAAACACACACAGTCCTAATGAGAGGTGTGTGGCTGGTTGACGTTTTCAACAACTCTGCTTTAGACAGTGCAACACTGAAGTCATGCTCAGCATTGACACTGTTTCTGTACTAGAGAACCCTGACTCACATAGGCATGTGGAACCAAACTGGACCAGAACATCTACTGCTATCTCAGTCAGGCAGGAGGCCGCTTCCTGCTGTAGATGAACAACCCAGAACTGTGTGTGTGTGTGTTTGCTTCAAAACGTATCTTGCTTCAAAAATTAGTTGACTGTCGAAATTTTAACAGCAACAGTTCCAACCTAGTCTTGTTTTCAACAATAATTTCTACAGTAAAATGTACAGTAGGCCTGAATTTGTCATCATCTGTACTGTTACTAGGGTTGCACTATCAGTAGCTAGTTAGCTTGCTTTGGCTAACATTAGCTATTAGCTGTGCAACGTTACAAGGCCAGGGGATTGTTTGAAAGAGAAACTCACATATACTACTATGAGATATATTACTCCCTTATTTCTGCTTATCATCAGCTGTTATAAAATGACCACAATGCCTTGCTAGTTGACTTACTTTTCCACTTTCGAAGCACTGTTTCCTGAAGGATTCTGCCCTGTTCTTATTCATATATAACATATTAATATAATGTTTTATTTGAAAAACACATTGATATCAAAAATAGTTTTGGGCTAAATGTTCTAGGTAAGTGTTTTGTTCAAACAAAACATTCTGCTACATTGTGATCCTGAATGTGGCCCTGATTTCACTTCAGAAATGGTAACTATTGTCTTTGACTTCTGAATGGTTATTAAATAGTTCATTGGTCTTGTGTAACTCCAGTAAAATACAGTCTGCTAAAGTCCTCTTCAACTAGATTAGCTTAGAATCAGTGTCATCGGACTCCTTTCACAGACCTGGCACCCACATTCCTTACATCTGATTGAAAAGCACTGGTCCCTATGTCTCTGGACAAAAGTAGAGCATTACATAAGGGAATAGGGTGTACAACCGTTGTCCTTTCACGACTAGGAGTCTTCTGAGCTCTGGGCCCATATTCAGAAGTGCTGATCTAGGATCAGTTTTGACCTTTGAGATCATAAGGCCAGGGGGGCTATCAAATCAAATCAAATATTCCTCACATGCTTCATAAACAACAGGTGTAGACTAACAGTGAAATGTTTACTTACGGGCACTTCCCCCACAATGCAGAGAGACAAATAGAGAAATTATTTTTAAAATAACACAAGATCAGTAGCCTGTTAGTCCTCTGAGCTGTGCCCTCTGTGAGTCCAGCAGGTCGTAATATATCCTGCTCTTGTCGATGTTGCTCCTGTAAGGCAGTAGGTCCTTTACAACTAAGACATCAGTGTGGCCAGTCCACACTGTCAGGCTGTACCTAGGAGAGGGAACAGATAAGACAGGGTTATCCACACTGTCAGGCTGTACCTAGGAGAGGGAACAGATAAGACAGGGTTATCCACACTGTCAGGCTGTACCTAGGAGAGGAAACAGATAAGACAGGGTTATCCACACTGTCAGGCTGTACCTAGGAGAGGAAACAGATAAGACAGGGTTATCCACACTGTCAGGCTGTACCTAGGAGAGGAAACAGATAAGACAAGGTTATCCACACTGTCAGGCTGTACCTAGGAGAGGAAACAGATAAGACAGGATCAGATCACAGATCTTTATTTTCTGTCGGCTGGTCACTGAAATGTGCTTTGCCTACAAAAGGTCCTGGGAGCAGCTGATTAGTAGAATCAGGTGTTTAAGCAGGGCTGGGACAACATCCTGGGTTCTCATGCTATTAGATCTGAAAGATGTTATCATTAGCTTGCAGACCCCCAAGCCATAAGACTCCTGAACAGCTAATCAAATGGCTACCCAGACTATTTGCATTGCCCCCCTATTTGCATTGGAGGGATAGAGAGGAGAGAGTAGAGGACAGATGGAAGCGATAGAGTGGAGGGCAGGGGATAGAGGGATAGAATAAAGAGTGGAGCGTAGTGGACGGATAGAGACGAGGACATGGATTAGTGTGGAGCTTTGTGCCACAGAAAGAATGTATTAAAGTGAACCGAGGCAGGCGCACCATATCCTAATCAAACCACTGTTGTCCAACAGTCAGGCATAATTACGGACTCCTGCTAACCTTTCTGACCTGTTGCTCATCTGAACCACAAGTCTGCTCCACAAAACTGGGTTAGCCCGCTGAGCTAAAGCCTAGCTGTTCAACACTTGGGCAAGGTTTCTTATCATGCAAGCGCGGCCCAACGAATCACTTCTGTTGCAACGTCTCCCTTTGGAAAGAGGCTTTTCTGTGACGTCCTGGGGAGGCAGGTAGCCTAGTGGTTAGAGCGTTGGGCCAGTAACCAAAAGATTGCTAGATCGAATCCCCGAGCTGACAAGGTAAAAATCTGTCATTCTGCCCCTGAACAAGGCAGTTAACCCACTGTTCCTAGGCCTTCAATGTAAATAAGAATGTATTCTTAACTGACTTGCCTAGTTAAATAAAGGTTAAATAAAATCAAACCTGTCTGATTGCTGTAGAAGCCAGTGTAGCTGGGAGAATGACTGGGCCAGGAGGGCTGCTCTGACAGGGAAGGTGACCGGATGACTTAGGATCCGACACACTGCCTCCATCTCCCTCACCATCTCCCAGCTGTACCCTATGGGGCAGAGAAGTTATTAAGACATCATAAGGCTCCTACATACTTATATGTTATTCAAATTATATTATATTTACCAGGTAAGATGAATGACTACAACCACGATAGCTATGACGTAAACACCAGCTCGTCCGTGTTCAGGTAACTCACCTGGGTTGTGTGTATCTGCAGTCCAGCCCGTTGTCCAGCCCAGGGAGAGAACATCACCATGGGAACCAGGGGTCACAGCTGCCTCCAGGAAGAGTTTGGGGTCAAGGGGTGTGGCCTTGCCTCCGGGGCCTGGCAGGATGTCAGCGTTGATCCACACAGGACCGCGGAGCTCAGCCCGAACCTTGTCTAATAACAGCATGGATGGAGCGACCGCTGCCAGGCTGGGACGAACAACCAATGGAATTACACAACACTGACAGAGAAAATTATACGGACGGTTTCCTGGACGCAATTTAACCCTGGTCCTGGAAAATCTCCGCTGAAATATACTGAACAAAAATATAAAAATGCAACATGCAACAATTTCAAAGATTTAACTGAGTTACAGTTCATAAGGAAAATCAGTCAATTTAAATAAATTCATTAGGCCCTAATCTATGGATTTCACATGACTAGGAATACAGATATGCATCTGTTGGTCACAGATACCTTTAAGGGAAAAAAAAGTAGGGGCATGGATCAGAAAACCAGTCAGTATCTAATGTGACCCCCATTTGTCTCATGCACCGCGACACATCTCCTTCACATAGAGTTGATCAGGCTGTTGATTGTGTCCTGTGGAATGTTGTCCCACTCCTCTTCAATGGCTGTTCAAAGTTGCTGGATATTGGCGGGAACTGGAACACGCTGTCGTACACGTCAATCCAGAGCATCCCAAAAATGCTCAATGGGTGACATGTCTGGTGAGAATGCAGGCCATGGAAGAACTGGGACATTTTCAGCTTCCAGGAATTGTGTACAGATCCTTGTGACATGGGGCCGTGCATTATCATACTGAAACATGAGGTGATGGCGGCAGATGAATGGCACGACAATGGACCTCAGTATCGCGTCACGGTATCTCTGAGCATTGAAATTGCCGTCGATAAAATGCAATGGTGTTCATAGCTTATGCCTGCCCATACCACAACGTTGACATAAGCAAACCGCTCGCCCACACAATGCCATACACGTGGTTTGAGGGTGTGAGGGCGGTTGGACGTACTGTCAAATTCTCTAAAAGAACCTTGGTAGGCGGCTTATGGTAGAGATATGAACATTACATTTTCTGGCAACAGCTCTGGTGGACATTCCTGCAGTCAGCATGCCAATTGCACGCTCTGTCAAAACTTGAGTCATCTGCGGCATTGGGTTGTGTGACAAAACTGCACATTTTAGAGTGGCCTTTTATTGTCCCCCAGCACAAGGTGCACCTGTGTAATTATCATACTGTTTAATTAGATTATTATTTTATGCCCATGGAACATTTCTGGTATCGTTTATTTCAGCTCATGAAACATGGGACCAGCACTTTACATGTTGCGTAAAAAAAAAAGTTCAGTGTAGCTTTTAGTCCATAAAATAGGCTCTGTGCACCAATGTGTCGGCTGAAACACTGTCCAACTAGCGACCGTGTCAGAGTGCATGCACCCGGCCCGCCACAGAAGTCGCTAGAGCGTAATGGGACAAGGACATCCCAGCCGGCCAAACCCTCCCCTAACCCAGACGACGCTGGGTCAATTTGGGTGTCTTCTCATGGGTCTCCCGGTCACGGCCAGCTGCGACACAGCCCGGGATCGAACCCGGATCTGTAGTGACGCCTCAAGCACTGCAGTGGCTTAGACCAGTGCGCCACACGGGGCTCTTAACAAAACTCCCCCAGTCAGAAGATACTATCGTCAATAGGCGCTCAAACAGTTAGCGTCTATGAATGGTGGTAGCTCCTGCACTATGTGCCGTTCAGGCTCAGACAAGGCTACTTACTTTATGACAGGTTGTACGATACTCTATCATTCTTACAGGTAATAGACACATGAGGGTACATCTATAGCGAGTTAAATATAACAAAAAGTAGAACAAGTACTAAACAAAAATTAGTAGAAAGATCATTCACCTTTTGAAGTCTAGCTTTATCCCTTTGTCTGATGCCTTGACCTCCTTCAGCCAATCACGCAGCGTGACATCACTGTCGGTCGCAGGAGGATGAGCCATGATTGGCTCTTTAGGGTCGTGACTCCTCAGAAGTATGTCTGCCTCTATCATGTGGCCGGAGCCTTGGTGTATGGATAGGAAATACAGAATGAGCAAATGAATTGATGCACTGCATCTTCACAATCACATAACTCCCTGTGTTACGTTGTGAACAAGTCACTTATGTATTTCTAATAGAGACCCAACTTTCCACAGAATTATATAACATCTCTATAGGAATAATGGGCCTGTGTAAAGACAGGCAGCTTAGGGCAACAATGAATACAACCATATCCACTCTGAATTATTTGTTAACTCTCTCCCTCCAAGGTGGTCTTACTCTGTAGTGCCTCTGTGATCTTGTTCTTGCTGTTGGCAGCATGAGCCCATTCAATATCTGCTGCATCCTTCACCTGTATCTTCCCCTGGCTGAGAAAATACTCCAGAGTCTGGTCAGTCATCAGTTCTAGACATGGACAAGAAATATGGGTTGTCACTAATTAGCACAGCCACAAAGTTAAAATGGGCTATATCGTAAAAAATTTATGAAAACAAAAAATAGCTTTTAGGTCTGAAATTTAAACTTAGGGTTAGGAGTGTGGTTAATGTTAGGTTTAAAATCAGATTTTAAGAAGATATATATTTTTTTTTACTAGTCCAACACTCTAATCACTAGGCTACCTGCATATACAATGTGCTTATGCTAGTCAGCTATTAACATAGCTAGCTACTGTTACGCACAATACATTAAACTAGCCCGTTATATGCCTGTGTAACAGTAATGCTGGACTCTTGGCAACTATAGTAAGTGCAATCATAGTCAAGAGAGTAAGTTAGTGCGTTTAGAAAACGTTAGCATGCTAGTCTACCTGTGGATATCTCTGGCGTTTTAGACTCCAAATTCCAGACGACACACAATACAAAGCCGCAAGTCAATATAAGAACAATAACTCGTGCACGAAATAAACGGCTTAAACCTGGGCTATTTAAAACAGCCATTAAATATTGCAAAATGCATGCGAAATACTGCAGTAGCAAAGCTGATTTTGTTCAAAAGTGCGCTTCCGTGATCATCTTCTTCTATGATGTATTGGCGGTCCGCAAACCAACGTTAAAGGTGCATGCCACCACCTACTGTGCTGGAGTGTGTGGTCAATCACGGTTTACAACATTTCTAAATCCTACCAAACTCAGTACTTCTGAGAAAATAAAAAAGAGCCCTACTAACTTCTAATAGACCCTCCCTCATCCCCAAAATCCAGTCCAACGCCATCCAACCTCAATGACCCTACACTTCAATCTTTCCCTCTCTTCAACACCCTTACAACAACACATGCTCCACCATTTCATCGACCAGACACAAAACATTCACATGCTTGCCAACCAGATGTAATGAGTGCAATGTCCTAAGCGCAATTGAGCTGCGCTTCCGTGTTTGGTATTCTTCTTCTTTATATTTGTAATGGCGGATCGCAACCAATTGAAAGGTAAAAATGTTTTATTTTACCTTTATTTAACTAGGCAAGTCAGTTAAGAACAAATTATTTTTTCAACGACAGCCTAGGAACAGTGGGTTAACTACCTTGTTCTGGGGCAGAACGACAGATTTTTACCTTGTCAGCTCAGTATTGTGAGAGGCATCTATTTCTCTTATCTAGCACTGTGTTTACGCCTACTGTTCTGGCATGTGAATTCATTAGACTTTGTGACACAAAAGGGAAGTTAAAAGGACGGGAAAAGGGAATAAAAATTGCCCTACCAACCAACCCTACACCCATTAAAACCTCACCACTATACCATCTAACCCTACACCCATTAAAACCTCACCACTATAGCAACTAACCCTACACCCATTAAAATCTCCCCACTATACCAACTAACCCTACACCCATTAAAACCTCACCACTATAGCAACTAACCCTACACCCATTAAAACCTCACCACTATAGCAACTAACCCAACACCCATTAAAACCTCACCACTATACCAACTAACCCTACACCCATTAAAACCTCACCACTATAGCAACTAACCCAACACCCATTAAAACCTCACCACTATACCAACTAACCCAACACCCATTAAAACCTCACCACTATACCAACTAACCCTACACCCATTAAAACCTCCCCACTATACCATCTAACCCTACACCCATTAAAACCTTACCACTATACCAACTAACCCTACACCAATTAAAACCTCACCACTATAGCAACTAACCCTACACCCATTAAAACCTCACCACTATACCAACTAACCCTACACCCATTAAAACCTTACCACTATACCAACTAACCCTACACCCATTAAAACCTCACCACTATATATATATACACACTGCTCAAAAAAATAAAGGGAACACTTAAACAACACAATGTAACTCCAAGTCAATCACACTTCTGTGAAATCAAACTGTCCACTTAGGAAGCAACACTGATTGACAATAAATTGCACATGCTGTTGTGCAAATGGAATAGACAACAGGTGGAAATTATAGGCAATTAGCAAGACACCCCCAATAAAGGAGTGGTTCTGCAGGTGGTGACCACAGACCACTTCTCAGTTCCTATGCTTCCTGGCTGATGTTTTGGTAACTTTTGAATGCTGGCGGTGCTCTCACTCTAGTGGTAGCATGAGACGGAGTCTACAACCCACACAAGTGGCTCAGGTAGTGCAGCTCATCCAGGATGGCACATCAATGTGAGATGTGGCAAGAAGGTTTGCTGTGTCTGTCAGCGTAGTGTCCAGAGCATGGAGGCGCTACCAGGAGACAGGCCAGTACATCATGAGACGTGGAGGAGGCCGTAGGAGGGCAACAACCCAGCAGCAGGACCGCTACCTCCGCCTTTGTGCAAGGAGGAGCACTGCCAGAGCCCTGCAAAATGACCTCCAGCAGGCCACAAATGTGCATGCCCGGACTTGAACCCAATCGAACATCTCTGGAGAGACCTGAAAATAGCTGCACAGCAACACTCCCCATCTAACCTGACAGAGCTTGAGAGGATCTGCAGAGAAGAATGGGAGAAACTCCCCAAATACAGGTGTGCCAAGCTTGTAGCGCCATACCCAAGAAGACTCGAGGATGTAATCACTGCCAAAGGTGCATCAACAAAGTACTGAGTAAAGGGTCTGAATACTTATGTAAATAAGCTATCAGTTTTTTTTATTTTTTATGTATTAGCAAAAATGTCTCTCAACCTGTTTTTGCTTTGTCATTATGGGGTATTGTCTGTAGATTGATGAGTGGGAAAAAACGATTATCTATTTTAGAATAAGGCTGTAATGTAACAAAATGTGGAAAAAGTCAAGGGGTCTGAATACTTTCCGAAAGCACTGTATTATGTTGTTTGAGCTCCGCTTGTTGCCTTTTTCTCATGGCAACGGGCCACATATTTTGCTGCTGTGATGGCACACTGCGGTATTTTGCCTAACAGATATGGGAGTTTATCAGAGTTTGATTTGTTTTCAAATTCTTTGTGGGTCTGTGTGATCTGTGGGAAATGTGTCTCTGTGGTTATACATTTGGCCTTTCTCTCACCGAACACCTCTGATCTCCAGCACCATGGGTAACCCTACAGTTAACACACACATCTTTCCCCACCTATATAACACAATCCCTTGTCTCATGCCCTCCTGCACACTTCTCACTTCTAGGAATCTCCCCATCCTACACACAGCTGTCCGTGTTTGATCGCATTGGATTGTGGGATTTGATAACTAAGATTCCTGCTTTTATGAGCTTGAACAGTCATAGGGCTCGTTCAAGCAGGTCAATTTTGCCACGTCGCTTTCAAAGTGTGTTGCATTATGGGGATAAAAATTGTCCGACTTGCGCCTACATGTCGACTGCATGAACTTTACAGAAATCATGAGATCAAAGTTCATTTAGTTGACTGCAGTCAGAGAGATCAAGGGTCATATTTGAGAGCATCAAATCCGTGATACATTGTGGTTAAATTGTGACTTTCGGCTATCGCAGATACACCTCCCTGACTTCACTGCTCGACTTTCGTCTACAGCCGGTTGATTTCGCCTTACAACTCAAACGCGCCCTATGGCTTGAAAGGAGGCAGAGGCTATGTGTAATTGTGTAATCAGTGACATCAACATTGGCACATATCCATTTCTTACATTTGCATGACAAAAAATAACAATTGAACAATTCTACACACAGCAACATAACAATTCCACTTCAATATTTTATAAGTGGATACATTAAAACGTCTTATCAGACGTCAGGAAATATTCAGAACAAGAGGTTTAGCAAAATTAAAAGCATTTAGTCACTTTCTATCAATTGTAATGTGCTAGGAATTATTAATATAAAATGTAATCACAACGGCTACACAGAGGCCGATATATTCACGTAAAACCAGACTTATACAGGACCAGAGTTGTTCCAAGACCAGTCAGATGCACAGCGGCAGTGCTCGACTTGGGCTGGTACACATCGGTACAGAGTGCAGGCACCTCTTACAGAACATTGCCTCTAATATATAATGAGTACCTTTCACCTAAATATCATGAGTATCGGCACCCAAAATGAGTGCTGGCACACATTTCATTCCACTTCAAGCACGGCACCGCAGTAAGAAGGCCAGGTAGGATCACTCCGTGATGACAAACTATTCATAGTAGGGTGACCAGATGGTCCTCTCTTCCCCCTCTCTCCATGGGTGACTGCCCCAGAGAGAGGCCCTGTATCTGGAGGTCGGCGGCTTCCGTCTCAGCCTCTTGGATCTCGGAGGGCTGGAGGTCTGTGGTGTCTGATTCTGAGGATGACGCCCCACCATGACACTGGTCCACTCCTGCCCTCTCCTGGACATGGTTGGAACTGCAGATGCCTGTGCCTGCATGGTTGGACTTGCATGTGTCTGTCTCTGAAGAACGTGACGTGACCTGTGGCTGCTGCATATGGTCTGTCTTCAACCGTCTCTCTAGTTCCTCTGTGTTGCGGGCTAGCATGAAGCTAACCTTCCTCTGGTGAGCTAGAGCTTCTTCCTTATCACTCAGCTACACAGGGAGAGATAAGGAAGATGGGATGGAGAGAGGGAGAGAAAGAGAGCACGATGAAGAAAAAAGAAGGAAGGAGAGAGAGCGAGAGAGAGATGAAGAGAGCGAGAGAGGGAAGAGAGAGATGGAGACAGAGAGAGAAAACAAAAAGATCATTACTTGACACATTGGAAAGAATTAACAAAAAAACAGAGCAAACTAGAATGCTATTTGGCCCTAAACAGAGAGTACACAGTGGCAGAATAGCTGACCACTGTGACTGACCCAACATTAAGGAAAGCTTTGACTATGTTCAGACTCAGTGTGCATAACCTTGCTATTGAGAAAGGCCACCGTAGACTATGTGCACACTGCCCACAAAATGAGGTGGAAACTGAACTTCCTAACCAAATTTATGACAATATTTTCCTCAGTTTACACAGACCTACAAAGAATTTGAAAACAAACCCAATTTTGATAAACTCCCATATCTACTGGATGAAATACCACAGTGTGCCATCACAGCAGCAAGGTTTGTGACCTGTTGCCACAAGAAAAGGGCAACCAGTGAAGAACAAACACCATTGTAATTACAACCCATATTTATGTTTATTTATTTTCCATTTTGTACTTTAACCATTTGTATATCGTTACAACACTGTATATAGACATAATGACATATAAATGTCTATTCTTTTTGAAATTCTGTGAGTGTAACGTTTACTGTTTATTTCACTTTTGTTTATTATCCACTTCACTTTCTTTGGCAATGTAAACATATGTTTCCCATGCCAATAAAGCCTTTAAACTGAATTGAATTGAGAGAGAAATATTGAAAGAGAGAGAGAGGGATCAGTGGGAAGGAAAAGCCAGATAACATTTTGAAACGTTTGAAATATCACTTGAACTTCTAGGAATATAAACCTCTATTCAAATGTATTTATCCACATGTACAGGAAATATTCAGGGCCCTAAGTATACTATACTAGGGTGTGGGTACCTTATACTGTATTAGGGTGTGGGTACAGTACAGTATACTGTATTAGGGTGTGGGTACAGTACAGTATACTGTATTAGGGTGTGGGTACAGTATACTGTATTAGGGTGTGGGTACAGTATACTGTATTAGGGTGTGGGTACAGTATACTGTATTAGGGTGTGGGTACACTATACTGTATTAGGGTGTGGGTACAGTACACTGTATTAGGGTGTGGGTACAGTACAGTATACTGTATTAGGGTGTGGGTACAGTATACTGTATTAGGGTGTGGGTACAGTATACTGTATTAGGGTGTGGGTACAGTATACTGTATTAGGGTGTGGGTACAGTATACTGTATTAGGGTGTGGGTACAGTACAGTATACTGTATTAGGGTGTGGGTACAGTATACTGTATTAGGGTGTGGGTACAGTACAGTATACTGTATTAAGGTGTGGGTATACTGTATTAGGGTGTACAGTATACTGTATTACAGTACAGACCAGGTCGAGGAGTTTGTGCAGAGTCTCTGTGGGGTCGTCTGTGATCTCTGTGCTGGACGGCAGCAGTCCTCTAAGTCTCTGAGCCACATTGAGCGATGCTGTCCTATCCTTGCCTGCAATACACAGATATAGTCAGTCAGTCAGTCATTCATTCATTCATTCTGTACAAACAGCCTCACTTCTGTTGTCTTAAAAACACAATGATATCAATGATGTATCAGTGCCTTCGTGAAGTATTCAGACCCCTTGACTTTTTCCACATTTTGTTACGTCACAGCCTCTAAAATGGATTAAATTGTTGTTTTTTTGTCCTCCTCAATCTACACACAATAACCCATAATGACAAAGCAAAAACGGAAATATCACATTTACATAAGTATTCAGACCATCTACTCAGTATTTTGTTGAAGCACCTTTTTTCAGTGATTATAGCCTCGAGTCTTCTTGGGTATGACTCTACAAACTTGGCTCACCTGTATTTGGGGAGTTTCTCCCTTTCTTCTCTGCAGATCCTCTCAAGCTCTGTCAGGTTGAATGGGGAGTGTCGCTGCATAGCTATTTTCAGGTCTCTACAGAGATGTTTGATTGAGTTCAAGTCCGGGGTCTGGCTGGGCCACTCAAGGACATTCAAAGACCTGTCCCGAAGCCACTCCTGCATTGTCTTGGCTGTATGCTTAGGCTCGTTATCCTGTTGGAAGGTGAACCTTCACCCCAGTCTGAGGTCCTGAGCTCTCTGGAGCAGGTTTTCATCAAGGATCTCTCTGTACTTTGCTCTGTTCATCTTTCCCTTGATCCTGACTAGTCTCCCAGTCTCTGCAGCTGAAAAACATCTCCACAGAATGCCACCACCAATGTTCACCGTAGGAATGGTGGCAGGATTCCTCCAGACGTGACGTTTGGCATTCAGGCCAAAGAGTTCAATCTTGGTCTTATCAGATCAGAGAATCTTGTTTCTCATGGTCTGAGAGTCCTTTAGGTGCCTTTTGGCAAACTCCAAGCGGGCTGTCATGTGCCTTTTACTGACGAGTGGCTTCCGTCTGGCCACTCTACCATAAAGGCCTGATTGGTGGAGTGCTGCAGAGATGGTTGTCCTTCTGAAAGGTTCTATTATCTCCACAGAGAAACTCTGGAGCTCTGTCAGAGTGACCAAGGCCCTTCTCCCCCGATTGCTCAGTTTGGCTGGACGGCCAGCTCTTGGAAGAGTCTTGGTGGATCCAAACTTATTCAATTTAAGTATGGTGGAGGCCACTGTGTTCTTGGGGACCTTCAATGCTGCAGACATTTTTTGGTACCCTTTCCCAAATCTGTGCCTCCACACAATCTTGTCTCGGAGCTCAACAGACAATTCCTTCGACCTCATGGCTTGGTTTTTGCTCTAACATGCACTGTCAACTGTGGGACCTTATGTAGACAGGTGTGTGCCTTTCCAAATCATGTCCAATCAATTGAATTTACAACAGGTGGATTGTAAATTTGTAGAAAGTTGTAGAAACATCTCAAGGATTAACAATGGAAAGAGGATGCATCTGATCTCAATTTCGAGTCTCATAGCAAAAGGTCTGAATACTTATGTAAATAAGGTTAAAAAAAAATAAACTTTTAATAAATTTGCAAACATTTCTAAAAACCTGTTTTCGCTTTGTCATTATGAGTATTGTGTGTAGATTGAATAAGGCTGTAATGTAACAAAATGTAGAAAAAGTCAAGGGGTCTGAATACTTTCCAAATGCACTGTATATCAATATTATATAGATATTTATATACATCATTCACTGTGATACACTCAAACTTACAGAACATTAACTTCCATGTTTCTGTGTCTTGTTGAAGTGAGGACAATACAGTATATTTCAATACAGTATACCTTCTGGCCTTAGTGGGCGGGACTTGTTCCTGTCCGTCTCCGCCAGAAGCAGGAAGTGATCGCTGCGCCTCCTGAGCTGCTGTTCAAAGGCGATCCGAAAAGCGTCCGCCATCAGCAACGCTTCCTCCATCCTCCTGCCATGACCCTCCAGCTACACACACATAAACAACTATTAATTCACTACATTCCTAAAGAAACGATTTACTTTTTTAGTCCTATACATTTCCCTGACCGCAAAAAATACTCGTTACTTTTAGAATGCTCAGGCAGGACAGAATTATGGTCCAATACACGCACCTATCAATATAATGCATTGTCATCCTTACTGCCTCTGATCTGGCGGAATCACTAAACACAAATACTGTGTTTGTAGATGATGAGTGTTGAAGTGTGCCACTGTGTCCGTAAAAATAAATACAATCATTTGTGCAGTTTGCGTAATATAAGGATTTTGATGTACAGCATTGACTTTTACTTTGTACTTTTACTCAAGTATGAACATTTTGTACTTTTTCCACCCCTGTACTTAACAACTTCTTGCCACTAGGGGGGTGCCATTTCGACATAGTACAAATTCGTTTCCAAATTAAACTGCCTCGTACTCAATTCTTGCTCGTACAATATGCATATTATTATTACTATTGGATAGAAAACACTCTCTAGTTTCTAAAACCGTTTGAATTATATCTGTGGGTGAAACAGAACTCGACTTAGGAAAATTGCTCTATGTGTATGTCAGAATGCAGAATTTTGCTGGCTGTTCTGAGACCTGTGTATTAATTTGCCTGTCCTCTATTGGTTGAGATGCACTGCATACGCCTTCCCCTGGTTGTTAGCGAATAGGGAGACTTGAAATGGAGTTTCTACGTAGTTCCCAAAGTTTATAAATTGCTTGGGAAATAGGTGGCTCTTTCTTTTCACCTTCGCTCTGGCGCACTAAGGACCTTGGGACGTTCTTTTGGAAACATCGGTTATAGGTCTTTGACATTTCCGGCTGTGTTTTTATTCGATATAGGCTTTAAAGACATAATCTTGTTATTTTGAACCGAATTATATCAGTTTATGTCAGTATATTGCGATTTTCGGGCATTTATTTCCTTGGCGCTGTAGGAATTTGGGTATCTCTCTTTTGTGCTAATGTTTACTGCTAATTGCAACTCTGAAGACGACGTTCTCCAACCTAGCAACGATTCTTTTGGACAAAGGACACCCATCCCAAGATTCTGATGAGAGTTCATCGAAAAGTAAGAACTATTTATGCTGATAATTCATTGTTCTGTTGAAAAAAGTAAAATGCATGAGACGCCATTTCTGGCAGTGTAGCCTTGCGTTATCGCAGCCTGTATTGCGCAGTAAGGTTAATTTTAAAAATGTAATTCAGCGATTGCATTAAGAACTAATTTGTCTTTCAATTGCTGTCCAACCTGTATTTTTTTAGTCAAGTTTATGAATAGTTTTCGATAAGAATAGGTGCCGTTCCAAGATGGCGCCGGACAGATTGCTTGATATTTTGGACACTATTCTCAATGTATAAGCACGATTTGTGCCGCTAAATATGCACATTTTCGAACAAACTCTATATGAATTGTGTAATATGATGTTACAGGACTGTCATCTGAAGAATTCTGAGAAGGTTAGTGAAAAAATTAATATATTTTGGTGGTTTATACGTTATAGCTCTTTTTGCCTTGAATCAATGCTGGTGTGATGTTCGCTATTGTGCTAAGCTAATATAACGCTATATTGTGTTTTCGCTGTAAAACACTTAGAAAATCTGAAATATTGTCTTGATTCACAAGATCTGTGTCTTTCATCTGCTGCACGCTGTGCATTTTTAAGAAATGTTTTATGATGAGTAATTAGCTAATACACAATGGTCTCTCTAGTTATTCTAGTCGTTTTAGTGAGAGTTGTGATGGGGGCTGCAATGGTAAACTATGATTTATACCTGAAATATGCACATTTTTCTAACAAAACCTATGCTATACAATAAATATGTTATCAGACTGTCATCTGATGAGGTTGTTTCTTGGTTAGTGGCTATTTATATCTTTATTTGGTCGAATTTGTGATAGCTGCTGATGCAGTAAAAAAATGGTGGAGTATGGAACTGGTGTCTTTTGCTAACGTGGTTAGCTAATAGATTTACATAGTGTCTTCCCTGTAAAACATTTTAAAAATCAGAAATGATGGCTTTATTCACAAGATGTGTATCTTTCATTTGGTGTCTTGGACTTGTGATTTCATGAACATTTTATTATATGATATCCCTGTGGCTTTAGGCTAGGCTATGCTAGTCAGCTTTTGTGATGGGGGGGGATCCCGGATCCGGGTTTGGTAGGCGTTAGAGGTATAAAGTACATTTAAAACCAGATACTTTTACTCAAGTTAGGGATGTTAACGGTTAGCTGCTGAAAATACATTTGACCGTCATGCGTATCGGTCTATGGGTTAATTTGCATGTTCATTTGTGTGGGATTAAATTGGCGAGTGTATATTTTCGTTAGTCGTCATGCATTTTATTTATCACACGCCCACAGCATACAGAGCCGAGATAGAGAGGAATATCCTGCCACCTGCGAGAGAGTAGCTCCTCAAAAAGCCTGTAAACTACCGGAGTGAAACCTGCTGTTCTCAACTCAGTCATTGTGCAACAAATAACAATTCTAAATTGCAATCGCGTGTTAAAGACTTTGGTGACCACAATTTGAAAGGAGCCGTTTTATTTCTCAATCTAAACTCGTAAAGCGCGCCTCCAATTCGCCATTCGGATGCATAGGCTATAGCCTTCCTACGGTTGACTATCAGCGCGTCATCCACCACTTTACAATGGGAGCTCGAGGCAGTGTAATTGTTTTAAACCTGAACGCTTTACTTCAAATAATGATCGCATGTCTTACCTTGCTTCAAAGTAGCCTAGCCAAAATCAGACCATAGAAACGTGGAGGCAATTATTTTATAAAGACTTCCTCATACCATTAACCAGTATTTCTCTCCTGTTCTATTGGTTTTCATATCAACTTTATTTCGTTGTCCAGAAGCCACAATCCTCTTCATATTAACTAACCATCATAGTAGTTGCTATTAGATTCCCCCTTCTTCAACATTTCTAACAGAGATTTTCATCTCTGTCACATTTCTGCACGTTAACACTAGAACCTTATTACCTAAACTGGATAAATTGAAAGTGTGGGTTCACAGATCCAATCCAGATGTGTTGGTCATTACTGAGACTTGGTTAAGGAAGAGTGTTTTGAATACTGATGTTAACCTTTCTGGTTATATTTTTTTTTTTGGCAAGACAGATCTTCCAAAGGTGGGGGAGTGACAATCTTTACCAAGGATCACCTTCAGTGCTCGGTTGTCTCCACCAAGTCTGTCCTCAAACAATTTGATTTGCTGGTTTTAAGTATTAAACTTTCAAATAGCTCTTTGCTGACTGTTGCTGGGTGCTATCGTCCTCCATCAGCACCGGCCTGTACCCTACCTGCCTCTCTCCTGGCCCCTTACACTAAGTCTGAATTTGTCCTGCTAGGTGACCTAAACTGGGACATGCTTAAACCACCTGACCAAGTCCTAAAGCAATGAGACTCCCTAAATCTTTCTCAGACTATTACCAATCCCACAAGGTATGACTCCAAACACCCAGAAAAGGCTACTCTCCTCAATGTTATCCTCACAAATAATCCTGATAGGTATCAGTCTGGTGTTTTCTGTAATGACCTTAGTGATCACTGTTTTACAGCCTGTGTTCGTAATGGCTGCTCAGTGAAACGACCTGTCCTGATTTGTCATAGACACCAGCCAAAAAACTTTCATGAGCAAGCCTTCCTTCATGAACTGGCCTCTGTAAAATGGTATAGAATCAGCTTGATCCCCTTAGTGTCCAACAGGCTTGCTCTCCCCTTAACCTTGTTCTGAACACCTCCAAAACAAAGGTCATGTGGTTTGGTAAGAACAATGCCCCTCTGCTCACAGGTGTGATTACTACCTCTGAGGGTTTAGAGCTTGAGGTAGTCACCTCATACAAGTACTTGGAAGTAAGGCTAGACGGTGCACTGTCCTCTCAGTACATATCAAAGCTGCAGGCTAAAGTTAAATCAAGCCTTGGTTTCCTCTATCGTAATCGCTCCTCTTTCACCCCAGCTGCCAAACTAACCCTGATTCAGATGACCATCCTACCCATGCTAGATTACGGAGATATCATTTATAGATCGGCAGGTAAGGGTGTTCTCAAGTGGCTAGATGTTCTTTACCATTGGGCCATCAGATTTGCCACCAATGCTCCTTATAAGAGACATCATTGCACGCTATACTCCTCTGTAAACTGGTCATCTCTGTATACCGTCGCAAGACCCACTGGTTGATGCTTATTTATTATATTTTTTTATTTAACTAGGCAAATCAGTTAAGAACAAATTCTTATTTACAATGACGGCCTACCAAAAGGCCTCCTGCGGGGACGGGGGCTGGGATAAAAAAAATATATATATATATATATATATATATATATATATATATATATATATATATAAATATAGGACAAAATACACAACATGACAAGCGAGACAACGCAACATAACACTACATAAAGAGAGACTTATGACAACATGACAACAACATGGTAGCAACACAACATGGTAGCAGCACAAAACATGGTACCAACATTATTGGGCACAGACAACAGCACAAAGGGCAAGAAGGTAGAGACAACAATACATCACTCAAAGTAGCCACAACTGTCAGTAGGAGTGTCCATGATTGAGTCTTTGAATGAAGAGATGGAGATAAAACTGTCCATTTTGAGTGTTTGTTGCAGCTCGTTCCAGTCGCTAGCTGCAGCAAACTGAAAAGACGAGCGACCCAGAGATGTGTGTGCTTTGGGGACCTTTAACAGAATGTGACTGGCAGAATGGGTGTTGTATATGGAGGATGAGTGCTGCAGTAGATATCTCAGATAGGGTGTAGTGAGGCTTAAGAGGGTTTTATAAATGGGTGGCATGTAGCCTAGTGGTTAGAGCGTTGGACTAGTACCCCTGAACTACGGCAGGTAGACTAGTGGGTTAGCCTAGTGGGTTAGTATGTAGCCTAGTGGTTAGAGCGTTGGACTAGTACCCCTGAACTACGGCAGGTAGCCTAGTGGTTAGCCTAGTGGGGCGGTATGTAGCCTAGTGGTTAGAGCGTTGGACTAGTACCCCTGAACTACGGCAGGTAGCCTAGTGGTTAGCCTAGTGGGTTAGCCTGGTGGGGCGGTATGTAGCCTAGTGGTTAGAGTGTTGGGCCAGTAACCGAAAGGTTGCTAGATCAAATCCCTGAGCTGACGAGGTATAAATCTGTCGTTCTGCTCCTGAACAAGGCAGTTAACCCACTGTTCCTAGGCCGTCGTTGTAAATAAGAATGTGTTCTTAACTGACTTGCCTGGTTAAATAAAGGTTCAAACATTTTCTTTTACAAATAAAATAAAAATACGGAACTGCGCAGTTTAGAACGGTGTTTCCTGTGAATTGCATGATGGTAAATTATTTATTATTAGCTGCTTCATTACATGAGTTGCATGTTCACTAACAGGCTATAGCATTTTGACTGGAAGACGATAGGCTTGCTATTGTTGCATGTTTCCATCAATCGGTCCTTGTATGCATGCATAGTATCAGAGAGGAACTCTACAAAGCAGTCTCGCCAAAATCTGTCCAAAATAAGTCCAATGTGTTTCTATAGGCTTATTTTGGGCATAAAGCTGGTCACCTGCTGCCTGCCTTCCCGCCTTGGGACGACTCCCACTGTTAGGGCGGAAACAAAATCATCTCGTCATTATAAACAGATCTCTGATAGTATTTTCTGTCGGTCACGTCATTTTACTGTTTGGGGAAAATGTAACCGTTTGTTGACCGGTTAATGAGGGTTAGTTAGTCGGCAGCAAAATGGACCGCAATTTGTATCCTTAACTCAAGTAGTATTTGACCGAGTGACTTTTACTTTAGTCATTTTCTATTAAGGTATCTTTACTTTTACTCAAGTATGACAATTTAGTACTTTTTCCACCACTGGGCATATAGGCACGTATACCAGCACACACATTTCAGCTAATCATCAAGACCTTGATCAGTTGTATTCAGTGTTTTAGTGCTGGTTTGGAATTAAAGCCTGCACAGCCAGGACCAGGTGAACAATGTCTTAGTGGTTAAGGTGGGTACTCTACCTCTTGTCTTCGTGGTTAAGGTGGGTACTCTACCTCTTGTCTGAGCTGGAGAACCTGTTTTCGGCTGGCAGCAGCACTCCTGGCACACGGGCAGGCCTCCCTTACATTGGGACACTGGCACGCACCCAACACAGCCAGCTACAGGAAACAGACAGAGAATTAGAACACAGCCAACTACAGGGAACAGACAGAGAATTAGAACACAGCCAACTACAGGGTACAGACAGAGAATTAGAACACAGCCAACTACAGGGAACAGACAGAGAATTAGAACACAGCCAACTACAGGGAACAGACAGAGAATTAGAACACAGCCAACTACAGGGAACAGACAGAGAATTAGAACACAGCCAACCACAGGGAACAGACAGAGAATTAGAACACAGCCAACTACAGGGAACAGACAGAGAATTAGAACACAGCCAGCTACAGGGAACAGACAGAGAATTAGAACACAGCCAGCTACAGGGAACAGACAGAGAATTAGAACACAGCCAGCTACAGGGTACAGACAGAGAATTAGAACACAGCCAGCTACAGGGTACAGACAGAGAATTAGAACACAGCCAGCTACAGGGTACAGACAGAGAATTAGAACACAGCCAACTACAGGGAACAGACAGAGAATTAGAACACAGCCAGCTACAGGGTACAGACAGAGAATTAGAACACAGCCAACTACAGGGAACAGACAGAGAATTAGAACACAGCCATCTACAACACAGACAGAGAATTATACTGAACAAAAAATATGAACACAACATGCAAAGTCTTGGTCCCGTGTTTCATGAGCTGAAATAAAAGATACCAGACGTGTTCCATATGCTCAAATTTTATGCACAAATTTGTTTACATCCCTGTTAATGAGCATTTCTCCTTTGCCAAGATAATCCATCCACCTGACAGGTGTGGCATATCAAGATGATTTAACAGCATGATCATTACACAGGTGCACCTTGTGCAGTTTTGACACACAACTCCACAGATGTCTCAAGTTGAGGGAGTGCGCAATTGGCATGCTGACTGCAGCAATGTCCACCAGAGCTATTGCCAGATAATTGAATGTTAATTTCTCTACCATAAGCCACCTCCGACATCTTTTTATAGAATTTGGCAGTACGTCCAAAAGGCCTCACAACCACAGACCAATTCTAACCACGTCAGCCCAGGACCA
This sequence comes from Salvelinus namaycush, assembly GCF_016432855.1. Classification (NCBI taxonomy): domain Eukaryota; kingdom Metazoa; phylum Chordata; class Actinopteri; order Salmoniformes; family Salmonidae; genus Salvelinus; species Salvelinus namaycush. Next base: position 41,406,269 of record NC_052324.1, on the reverse strand, counting down.
TCCTCATCCGGCTTCTTCACCTGTCTGAGACCAGCCACCCGGACAGCTGATGAAACTGTGTGTTTGCACAACAAAATCATTTCTGGGCAAACTGTCAGAAACCGTCTCAGGGAAGCTCATCTGTGTGCTCGTCGTCCTCACCAGGGTCTTGACCTGACTGTAGTTCAGCGTCGTAACCGACATCAGTGGACAAATGCGCACCTTTGATGGCCACTGGCACGCTGGGGAAGTGTGCTCTTCATGGATAAATTCCGGTTTCAACTGTACCGGGCAGATGGCAGTTGGTTATGGCGTCGTGTGGGCGAGTGGTTTGCTGATTGTCAACATTCTAAACAGAGTGCCCCATGGTGGCGGTGGGGTTATGGTATGGGCAGGCATAAGCTACGGGCAACGAATACAATTACATTTTGTTGATGGCAATTTGAATGCAGAGAGATACCGTGACGCGATACTGAGGCCCATTGTCGTGCCGTTCATCTGCCGCCATCACCTCATGTTTCAGTATGATAATGCACAGCCCCATGTTGCAAGGATCTGGCCTGCATACTCACTAGACATGTCAACCATTGAGCATGTTTGGGATACTCTGGATCGACGTGTACGACAGCGTGTTCCAGTTCCCACCAATATCCAGCAACTTCACACAGCCATTGAAGAGGAGTGGGACAACATTCCACAGGCCACAATCAACAGCCTGATCAACTCTATGTGAAGGAGATTTGTCATGCTGCATGAGGTAAAAGGTGGTCACACCAGATACTGACTGGTTTTCTGATCCGAGACCCTACTTTTCTTTTTAAGATATCTGTGACCAACAGGATCTGTATCCCCAGTCATGTGAAATCCATAGAATAGGACCTAATGTATTTATTTATTTCAATATACTGATTTCCTGACATGAACTGTAACTCAGTAAAATCTTTGAAATTGTTGCATGTTGCGTTTATATTTTAGTTCAGTGTAGAAGCCAGCTAAGACACAGACATAAAATCACAACTTTCTTTGGCAATGTAAACATGTGTTACCCACGCCAATAAAGCCCCTTTGAATTGAAGTCCAAAACAACTATAATAACAGAACATGATGTAATCATATGACATAATACATGACGTAATCATATGACATAATACATGATGTAATCATATGACATAATACATGATGTAATCATATGACATAATACATAATGTAATCATATGACATAATACATGATGTAATCATATGACATAATACATGATGTAATCATATGACATAATACATGACGTAATCATATGACATAATACATGACGTAATCATATAACATAATGCATGATGTAATCATATAACATAATGCATGATGTAATCATATAACATAATGCATGATGTAATCATATAACATAATGCATGATGTAATCATATAACATAATACATGATGTAATCATATGACATAATACATGATGTAATCATATAACATAATACATGATGTAATCATATGACATAATACATGATGTAATCATATAACATAATGCATGATGTAATCATATAACACAATACATGATGTAATCATATGACATAAATTATATAATCATATAACATAATGTAACCATACGACATAATAAATGTAATCATATAACATAATACATGATGTAATCATATAACATAAATTATTTAATCTCTCTCCTCCTGTTCCCTATGAATCTCTCTCTCCTCCTGTTTCCTATGTCTATCTCTCTTTAGGTCCTCCTGCCCCCCCCCCCCCTCTCTCTCTCCTCCTGTTCCCTCTGCCTCTGTCTCTGTCTCTCTCTGGTCCTCCTGCCCTCTCAATTCAATTCAAGGGGCTTTATTGGCATGGGAAACATGTTAACATTGCCAAAGCAAGTGAGGTAGATAATATACAAAAGTGAAAAAAATAATAAAAATGAACAGTAATTTACAATGGTGTTTGTTCTTCACTGGTTGCCCTTTTCTTGTGGCAACAATTCTTGCTGCTGTGATGACACACTGTGGTATTTCTCTCACTCTCTTCCTGTTCCCTCTGTCTCTCTCTTTGTGTCCTCCTACCCTCTCTCTCTCCTCCTGTTCCCTCTGTCTCCATCTCCGTCTCTGGTTCCTCCTGCCCTTTCTGTCTCCCTCTCTCTGTTTCCCTCTCTCACCTCCAGCACGGTCCCCTGGTCCTCCTCTCTCCCCTGGGTGCATGAAGGCTTGGTCCCCTGGAAGGCTCTCTGTTCCCGGACATTCAGCATGGCTAGGAGTTCCAGACACTGCTGACTCACAGCTACACACACACACACACACACACAGAGAGAGAGAGAAGCACATACACTTTCTCAATTACATTGCAAGACAGCGACAAGTATAATTGTTGATTGAGCAGAAGGACTAGGTACCTACCAGTGTTCTCTGTCCTCAGCTCCTGTACCTCCCTCACCCTGTCTCCCAGGCTGTCACTCAGAGCCTTTTTCTCACTGCAAACCCTGCCCACACATACACACTGACCAATCAAAATCTGCAAACCCTATACCCATAAGCACACGTCAACCAATCAAAAACGGGGAAAAACCTGCCTTGAATGTAAACCATGACCTCACCTGACATATTTCTGCTCCCAGGACTGCTCAAAGTTCTTGAAGTGCATCTGGTTATAAGTGATCTCCCACTGCAGGCCATTCACTTCCTGTGACAGAGTTCATTAAATACATGTTCAAACTGTAAGTACACTGTAATAACCTAGGAAATACTGCATATTTAGATGTATTAAAACAAGCAGAATTCTTTGAAAGTACCAGAAAGCTCCCATTGTTACCACATAATTTACTGCAGTGTTTCTCAACTCCAATCCTCCAGTCCTCCCAACAGCCCAACTCCGGTCCTCCTGTACTCCCAACAGCCCAACTCCAGTCCTCCAGTACCCCCAACAGCCCAACTCCGGTCCTCCTGTACTCCCAACAGCCCAACTCCAGTCCTCCCAACAGCCCAACTCCGGTCCACCTGTACTCCCAACAGCCCAACTCCGGTTCTCCTGTACTACCCAACAGCCCAACTCCAGTACTCCCAACAGCCCAACTCCAATCCTCCAGTACCCCCAACAGCCCAACTCCGGTCCTCCTGTACCCCCAACAGCCCAACTCCAGTCCTCCTGTACTCCCAACAGCCCAACTCCGGTCCTCCTGTACTCCCAACAGCCCAACTCCTGTACTCCCAACAGCCCAACTCCTGTACTCCCAACAGCCCAACTCCTGTACCCCCAACAGCCCAACTCCTGTACCCCCAACAGCCCAACTCCAATCCTCCCAACAGCCCAACTCCAGTCCTCCAGTCCTCCCAACTCCAGTCCTCCTGTACTCCCAACAGCCCAACTCCAGTCCTCCCAACAGCCCAACTCCAGTCCTCCCAACAGCCCAACTCCAGTCCTCCCAACAGCCCAACTCCGGTCCTCCTGTACTACCCAACAGCCCAACTCCAGTACTCCCAACAGCCCAACTCCAGTACTCCCAACAGCCCAACTCCAATCCTCCAGTACCCCCAACAGCCCAACTCCGGTCCTCCTGTACCCCCAACAGCCCAACTCCAGTCCTCCCAACAGCCCAACTCCGGTCCTCCTGTACTCCCAACAGCCCAACTCCTGTACCCCCAACAGCCCAACTCCAATCCTTCTGTACCCCCAACAGCCCAACTCCAGTCCTCCAGTACCCCCAACAGCCCAACTCCAGTCCTCCAGTACCCCCAACAGCCCAACTCCGGTCCTCCTGTACTCCCAACAGCCCAACTCCGGTCCTCCTGTACTCCCAACAGCCCAACTCCAGTCCTCCCAACAGCCCAACTCCAGTCCTCCCAACAGCCCAACTCCAGTCCTCCCAACAGCCCAACTCCGGTCCTCCTGTACTACCCAACAGCCCAACTCCAGTACTCCCAACAGCCCAACTCCAATCCTCCAGTACCCCCAACAGCCCAACTCCGGTCCTCCTGTACCCCCAACAGCCCAACTCCAGTCCTCCCAACAGCCCAACTCCGGTCCTCCCAACAGCCCAACTCCGGTCCTCCCAACAGCCCAACTCCTGTACTCCGAACAGCCCAACTCCTGTACCCCCAACAGCCCAACTCCAATCCTTCTGTACCCCCAACAGCCCAACTCCAGTCCTCCAGTACCCCCAACAGCCCAACTCCGGTCCTCCTGTACTCCCAACAGCCCAACTCCAGTCCTCCCAACAGCCCAACTCCAGTCCTCCCAACAGCCCAACTCCTGTCCACCTGTACTCCCAACAGCCCAACTCCGGTCCTCCTGTACTCCCAACAGCCCAACTCCAGTCCTCCTGTACCCCCAACAGCCCAACTCCAGTCCTCCTGTACCCCCAACAGCCCAACTCCAATCCTCCCAACAGCCCAACTCCGGTCCACCTGTACTCCCAACAGCCCAACTCCGGTCCTCCTGTACTCCCAACAGCCCAACTCCAGTCCTCCTGTACCCCCAACAGCCCAACTCCAGTCCTCCTGTACCCCCAACAGCCCAACTCCAATCCTCCCAACAGCCCAACTCCAGTCCTCCCAACAGCCCAACTCCGGTCCTCCTGTACTCCCAACAGCCCAACTCCAGTCCTCCCAACAGCCCAACTCCAGTCCTCCCAACAGCCCAACTCCGGTCCTCCCAACAGCCCAACTCCGGTCCTCCTGTACTACCCAACAGCCCAACTCCAGTACTCCCAACTCCAATCCTCCAGTACCCCCAACAGCCCAACTCCTGTACTCCCAACAGCCCAACTCCTGTACCCCCAACAGCCCAACTCCTGTACCCCCAACAGCCCAACTCCTGTACTACCCAACAGCCCAACTCCAGTACTCCCAACAGCCCAACTCCAATCCTCCAGTACCCCCAACAGCCCAACTCCTGTACTCCCAACAGCCCAACTCCTGTACCCCCAACAGCCCAACTCCTGTACCCCCAACAGCCCAACTCCAGTCCTCCAGTACCCCCAACAGCCCAACTCCGGTCCTCCTGTACCCCCAACAGCCCAACTCCAATCCTCCCAACAGCCCAACTCCAGTCCTCCAGTCCTCCCAACTCCAGTCCTCCTGTACTCCCAACAGCCCAACTCCGGTCCTCCTGTACTCCCAACAGCCCAACTCCAGTCCTCCTGTACCCCCAACAGCCCAACTCCAGTCCTCCTGTACCCCCAACAGCCCAACTCCAATCCTCCCAACAGCCCAACTCCAGTCCTCCTTACAGCCCAACTCCGGTCCTCCTGTACTCCCAACAGCCCAACTCCAGTCCTCCCAACAGCCCAACTCCAGTCCTCCCAACAGCCCAACTCCGGTCCTCCTGTACTACCCAACAGCCCAACTCCGGTCCTCCTGTACTACCCAACAGCCCAACTCCGGTCCTCCTGTACTACCCAACAGCCCAACTCCTGTACCCCCAACAGCCCAACTCCTGTACCCCCAACAGCCCAACTCCTGTACCCCCAACAGCCCAACTCCAGTCCTCCAGTACCCCCAACAGCCCAACTCCGGTCCTCCTGTACCCCCAACAGCCCAACTCCAGTCCTCCAGTACCCCCAACAGCCCAACTCCGGTCCTCCTGTACCCCCAACAGCCCAACTCCGGTCCTCCTGTACTCCCAACAGCCCAACTCCAGTCCTCCCAACAGCCCAACTCCAGTCCTCCCAACAGCCCAACTCCAGTCCTCCCAACAGCCCAACTCCTGTCCACCTGTACTCCCAACAGCCCAACTCCGGTCCTCCTGTACTCCCAACAGCCCAACTCCAGTCCTCCTGTACCCCCAACAGCCCAACTCCAGTCCTCCTGTACCCCCAACAGCCCAACTCCAATCCTCCCAACAGCCCAACTCCAGTCCTCCCAACAGCCCAACTCCAGTCCTCCCAACAGCCCAACTCCGGTCCACCTGTACTCCCAACAGCCCAACTCCGGTCCTCCTGTACTCCCAACAGCCCAACTCCGGTCCTCCTGTACTCCCAACAGCCCAACTCCAGTCCTCCTGTACCCCCAACAGCCCAACTCCAGTCCTCCTGTACCCTCAACAGCCCAACTCCAATCCTCCCAACAGCCCAACTCCAGTCCTCCCAACAGCCCAACTCCGGTCCTCCTGTACTCCCAACAGCCCAACTCCAGTCCTCCCAACAGCCCAACTCCAGTCCTCCCAACAGCCCAACTCCAGTCCTCCCAACAGCCCAACTCCAGTCCTCCCAACAGCCCAACTCCGGTCCTCCTGTACTACCCAACAGCCCAACTCCAGTACTCCTGTACCCCCAACAGCCCAACTCCAATCCTCCCAACAGCCCAACTCCGGTCCTCCTGTACTCCCAACAGCCCAACTCCAGTCCTCCCAACAGCCCAACTCCAGTCCTCCCAACAGCCCAACTCCGGTCCTCCTGTACTACCCAACAGCCCAACTCCTGTACTCCCAACAGCCCAACTCCTGTACCCCCAACAGCCCAACTCCTGTACCCCCAACAGCCCAACTCCTGTACCCCCAACAGCCCAACTCCAGTCCTCCAGTACCCCCAACAGCCCAACTCCGGTCCTCCCAACAGCCCAACTCCAGTCCTCCCAACAGCCCAACTCCAGTCCTCCCAACAGCCCAACTCCGGTCCTCCTGTACTACCCAACAGCCCAACTCCAGTACTCCCAACAGCCCAACTCCAATCCTCCAGTACCCCCAACAGCCCAACTCCGGTCCTCCTGTACCCCCAACAGCCCAACTCCAATCCTCCCAACAGCCCAACTCCAATCCTCCCAACAGCCCAACTCCAGTCCTCCTGTACTCCCAACAGCCCAACTCCGGTCCTCCTGTACTCCCAACAGCCCAACTCCAGTCCTCCCAACAGCCCAACTCCAGTCCTCCCAACAGCCCAACTCCAGTCCTCCCAACAGCCCAACTCCGGTCCTCCTGTACTACCCAACAGCCCAACTCCAGTACTCCCAACAGCCCAACTCCAATCCTCCAGTACCCCCAACAGCCCAACTCCTGTACTCCCAACAGCCCAACTCCTGTACCCCCAACAGCCCAACTCCAGTACCCCCAACAGCCCAACTCCAGTCCTCCAGTACCCCCAACAGCCCAACTCCAATCCTCCCAACAGCCCAACTCCAGTCCTCCCAACAGCCCAACTCCGGTCCTCCTGTACCCCCAACAGCCCAACTCCAGTCCTCCCAACAGCCCAACTCCAGTCCTCCCAACAGCCCAACTCCAGTCCTCCCAACAGCCCAACTCCAGTCCTCCCAACAGCCCAACTCCGGTCCTCCTGTACTACCCAACAGCCCAACTCCTGTACTCCCAACAGCCCAACTCCTGTACCCCCAACAGCCCAACTCCTGTACCCCCAACAGCCCAACTCCTGTACCCCCAACAGCCCAACTCCTGTACCCCCAACAGCCCAACTCCGGTCCTCCAGTCCTCCCAACAGCCCAACTCCAGTCCTCCCAACAGCCCAACTCCAGTCCTCCCAACAGCCCAACTCCAGTCCTCCCAACAGCCCAACTCCAGTCCTCCCAACAGCCCAACTCCGGTCCTCCTGTACTACCCAACAGCCCAACTCCAGTACTCCCAACAGCCCAACTCCAATCCTCCAGTACCCCCAACAGCCCAACTCCGGTCCTCCTGTACCCCCAACAGCCCAACTCCAATCCTCCCAACAGCCCAACTCCAATCCTCCCAACAGCCCAACTCCAGTCCTCCAGTCCTCCTAACTCCAGTCCTCCTGTACTCCCAATAGCCCAACTCCAGTCCTCCCAACAGCCCAACTCCAGTCCTCCCAACAGCCCAACTCCAGTCCTCCCTACAGCCCAACTCCAGTCCTCCTAACTCCAGTCCTCCAGTCCTCCCAACTCCCGTCCTCCTGTACTCCCAACAGCCCAACTCCGGTCCTCCTGTACTCCCAACAGCCCAACTCCAGTCCTCCCAACAGCCCAACTCCAGTCCTCCCAACAGCCCAACTCCAGTCCTCCCAACAGCCCAACTCCAGTCCTCCCAACAGCCCAACTCCGGTCCTCCTGTACTACCCAACAGCCCAACTCCAGTACTCCCAACAGCCCAACTCCAATCCTCCAGTACCCCCAACAGCCCAACTCCTGTACTCCCAACAGCCCAACTCCAGTATCCCCAACAGCCCAACTCCAGTACCCCCAACAGCCCAACTCCAGTCCTCCTGTACCCCCAACAGCCCAACTCCAATCCTCCCAACAGCCCAACTCCAGTCCTCCCAACAGCCCAACTCCGGTCCTCCTGTACCCCCAACAGCCCAACTCCAGTCCTCCCAACAGCCCAACTCCAGTCCTCCCAACAGCCCAACTCCAGTCCTCCCAAAAGCCCAACTCCGGTCCTCCTGTACTACCCAACAGCCCAACTCCTGTACCCCCAACAGCCCAACTCCTGTACCCCCAACAGCCCAACTCCTGTACCCCCAACAGCCCAACTCCGGTCCTCCAGTCCTCCCAACAGCCCAACTCCAGTCCTCCCAACAGCCCAACTCCAGTCCTCCCAACAGCCCAACTCCAGTCCTCCCAACAGCCCAACTCCAGTCCTCCCAACAGCCCAACTCCAGTCCTCCCAACAGCCCAACTCCGGTCCTCCTGTACTACCCAACAGCCCAACTCCAGTACTCCCAACAGCCCAACTCCAATCCTCCAGTACCCCCAACAGCCCAACTCCGGTCCTCCTGTACCCCCAACAGCCCAACTCCAATCCTCCCAACAGCCCAACTCCAATCCTCCCAACAGCCCAACTCCAGTCCTCCCAACTCCAGTCCTCCTGTACTCCCAACAGCCCAACTCCAGTCCTCCCAACAGCCCAACTCCAGTCCTCCCAACAGCCCAACTCCAGTCCTCCCAACAGCCCAACTCCAGTCCTCCTAACTCCAGTTCTCCTGTACCCCCAACAGCCCAACTCCAGTCCTCCAGTACCCCCAACAGCCCAACTCCAGTCCTCCTGTACCCCCAACAGCCCAACTCCAGTCCTCCTGTACCCCCAACAGCCCAACTCCAATCCTCCCAACAGCCCAACTCCAGTCCTCCCAACAGCCCAACTCCGGTCCTCCTGTACCCCCAACAGCCCAACTCCAATCCTCCCAACAGCCCAACTCCAGTCCTCCCAACAGCCCAACTCCGGTCCTCCTGTACTCCCAACAGCCCAACTCCAGTCCTCCCAACAGCCCAACTCCAGTCCTCCCAACAGCCCAACTCCAGTCCTCCCAACAGCCCAACTCCAGTCCTCCCAACAGCCCAACTCCAGTCCTCCCAACAGCCCAACTCCGGTCCTCCTGTACTACCCAACAGCCCAACTCCAGTACTCCCAACAGCCCAACTCCAATCCTCCAGTACCCCCAACAGCCCAACTCCTGTACTCCCAACAGCCCAACTCCTGTACCCCCAACAGCCCAACTCCTGTACCCCCAACAGCCCAACTCCTGTACCCCCAACAGCCCAACTCCAGTCCTCCAGTACCCCCAACAGCCCAACTCCGGTCATCCAGTCCTCCCAACAGCCCAACTCCAGTCCTCCCAACAGCCCAACTCCAGTCCTCCCAACAGCCCAACTCCAGTCCTCCCAACAGCCCAACTCCGGTCCTCCTGTACTACCCAACAGCCCAACTCCAGTACTCCCAACAGCCCAACTCCAGTACTCCCAACAGCCCAACTCCAATCCTCCAGTACCCCCAACAGCCCAACTCCGGTCCTCCTGTACCCCCAACAGCCCAACTCCAATCCTCCCAACAGCCCAACTCCAGTCCTCCCAACTCCAGTCCTCCTGTACTCCCAACAGCCCAACTCCGGTCCTCCTGTACTACCCAACAGCCCAACTCCGGTCCTCCTGTACTCCCAACAGCCCAACTCCAGTCCTCCTGTACCCCCAACAGCCCAACTCCAGTCCTCCTGTACCCCCAACAGCCCAACTCCAATCCTCCCAACAGCCCAACTCCAGTCCTCCCAACAGCCCAACTCCGGTCCTCCTGTACTCCCAACAGCCCAACTCCAGTCCTCCCAACAGCCCAACTCCAGTCCTCCCAACAGCCCAACTCCGGTCCTCCCAACAGCCCAACTCCGGTCCTCCTGTACTACCCAACAGCCCAACTCCAGTACTCCCAACAGCCCAACTCCAATCCTCCAGTACCCCCAACAGCCCAACTCCTGTACTCCCAACAGCCCAACTCCTGTACCCCCAACAGCCCAACTCCTGTACCCCCAACAGCCCAACTCCAGTCCTCCAGTACCCCCAACAGCCCAACTCCGGTCCTCCTGTACCCCCAACAGCCCAACTCCGGTCCTCCTGTACTCCCAGCAGCCCAACTCCAGTCCTCCCAACAGCCCAACTCCAGTCCTCCCAACAGCCCAACTCCTGTCCACCTGTACTCCCAACAGCCCAACTCCGGTCCTCCTGTACTCCCAACAGCCCAACTCCAGTCCTCCTGTACCCCCAACAGCCCAACTCCAGTCCTCCTGTACCCCCAACAGCCCAACTCCAGTCCTCCTGTACCCCCAACAGCCCAACTCCAATCCTCCCAACAGCCCAACTCCAGTCCTCCCAACAGCCCAGCTCCAGTCCTCCCAACAGCCCAACTCCGGTCCACCTGTACTCCCAACAGCCCAACTCCGGTCCTCCTGTACTCCCAACAGCCCAACTCCGGTCCTCCTGTACTCCCAACAGCCCAACTCCGGTCCTCCTGTACTCCCAACAGCCCAACTCCAGTCCTCCTGTACCCCCAACTGCCCAACTCCAGTCCTCCTGTACCCCCAACAGCCCAACTCCAATCCTCCCAACAGCCCAACTCCAGTCCTCCCAACAGCCCAACTCCGGTCCTCCTGTACTCCCAACAGCCCAACTCCAGTCCTCCCAACAGCCCAACTCCAGTCCTCCCAACAGCCCAACTCCGGTCCTCCTGTACTACCCAACAGCCCAACTCCAGTACTCCCAACAGCCCAACTCCAATCCTCCAGTACCCCCAACAGCCCAACTCCTGTACTCCCAACAGCCCAACTCCTGTACCCCCAACAGCCCAACTCCTGTACCCCCAACAGCCCAACTCCTGTACCCCCAACAGCCCAACTCCAGTCCTCCAGTACCCCCAACAGCCCAACTCCAGTCCTCCAGTACCCCCAACAGCCCAACTCCGGTCCTCCCAACAGCCCAACTCCAGTCCTCCCAACAGCCCAACTCCAGTCCTCCCAACAGACCAACTCCAGTCCTCCCAACAGCCCAACTCCAGTCCTCCAGTCCTCCCAACAGCCCAACTCCAGTCCTCCCAACAGCCCAACTCCAGTCCTCCCAACAGCCCAACTCCAGTCCTCCCAACAGCCCAACTCCAGTCCTCCAGTCCTCCTAACTCCAGTCCTCCTGTACCCCCAACAGCCCAACTCCAATCCTCCCAACAGCCCAACTCCAGTCCTCCCAACAGCCCAACTCCGGTCCTCCTGTACTCCCAACAGCCCAACTCCAGTCCTCCCAACAGCCCAACTCCAGTCCTCCCAACAGCCCAACTCCGGTCCTCCTGTACTACCCAACAGCCCAACTCCAGTACTCCCAACAGCCCAACTCCAGTCCTCCCAACAGCCCAACTCCAGTACTCCCAACAGCCCAACTCCAATCCTCCAGTACCCCCAACAGCCCAACTCCTGTACTCCCAACAGCCCAACTCCTGTACCCCCAACAGCCCAACTCCTGTACCCCCAACAGCCCAACTCCTGTACCCCCAACAGCCCAACTCCTGTACCCCCAACAGCCCAACTCCAGTCCTCCAGTACCCCCAACAGCCCAACTCCGGTCCTCCAGTACCCCCAACAGCCCAACTCCAATCCTCCAGTACCCCCAACAGCCCAACTCCTGTACTCCCAACAGCCCAACTCCTGTACCCCCAACAGCCCAACTCCTGTACCCCCAACAGCCCAACTCCTGTACCCCCAACAGCCCAACTCCTGTACCCCCAACAGCCCAACTCCTGTACCCCCAACAGCCCAACTCCAGTCCTCCAGTACCCCCAACAGCCCAACTCCGGTCCTCCAGTACCCCCAACAGCCCAACTCCGGTCCTCCAGTCCTCCCAACAGCCCAACTCCGGTCCTCCAGTCCTCCCAACAGCCCAACTCCAGTCCTCCCAACAGCCCAACTCCAGTCCTCCCAACAGCCCAACTCCAGTCCTCCCAACAGCCCAACTCCAGTCCTCCCAACAGCCCAACTCCAGTCCTCCTGTACTACCCAACAGCCCAACTCCAGTACTCCCAACAGCCCAACTCCAATCCTCCAGTACCCCCAACAGCCCAACTCCGGTCCTCCTGTACCCCCAACAGCCCAACTCCAATCCTCCCAACAGCCCAACTCCAGTCCTCCAGTCCTCCCAACTCCAGTCCTCCTGTACTCCCAACAGCCCAACTCCGGTCCTCCTGTACTACCCAACAGCCCAACTCCAGTCCTCCCAACAGCCCAACTCCAGTCCTCCCAACAGCCCAACTCCAATCCTCCCAACAGCCCAACTCCAATCCTCCCAACAGCCCAACTCCAATCCTCCCAACAGCCCAACTCCAATCCTCCCAACAGCCCAACTCCAATCCTCCCAACAGCCCAACTCCAGTCCTCCTAACTCCAGTCCTCCTGTACTCCCAATAGCCCAACTCCAGTCCTCCCAACAGCCCAACTCCAGTCCTCCCAACAGCCCAACTCCGGTCCTCCTGTACTACCCAACAGCCCAACTCCAATCCTCCAGTACCCCCAACAGCCCAACTCCGGTCCTCCTGTACCCCCAACAGCCCAACTCCAGTCCTCCCAACAGCCCAACTCCGGTCCTCCTGTACTCCCAACAGCCCAACTCCTGTACTCCCAACAGCCCAACTCCTGTACTCCCAACAGCCCAACTCCTGTACTCCCAACAGCCCAACTCCTGTACTCCCAACAGCCCAACTCCTGTACTCCCAACAGCCCAACTCCTGTACTCCCAACAGCCCAACTCCTGTACCCCCAACAGCCCAACTCCTGTACCCCCAACAGCCCAACTCCAATCCTTCTGTACCCCCAACAGCCCAACTCCAGTCCTCCAGTACCCCCAACAGCCCAACTCCGGTCCTCCTGTACTCCCAACAGCCCAACTCCAGTCCTCCCAACAGCCCAACTCCGGTCCACCTGTACTCCCAACAGCCCAACTCCGGTCCTCCTGTACTCCCAACAGCCCAACTCCAGTCCTCCTGTACCCCCAACAGCCCAACTCCAATCCTCCCAACAGCCCAACTCCAGTCCTCCCAACAGCCCAACTCCGGTCCTCCTGTACTCCCAACAGCCCAACTCCAGTCCTCCCAACAGCCCAACTCCAGTCCTCCCAACAGCCCAACTCCGGTCCTCCTGTACTACCCAACAGCCCAACTCCAGTACTCCCAACAGCCCAACTCCAATCCTCCAGTACCCCCAACAGCCCAACTCCGGTCCTCCTGTACCCCCAATAGCCCAACTCCAGTCCTCCCAACAGCCCAACTCCAGTCCTCCTGTACTCCCAACAGCCCAACTCCGGTCCTCCTGTACTCCCAACAGCCCAACTCCTGTACCCCCAACAGCCCAACTCCAATCCTTCTGTACCCCCAACAGCCCAACTCCAATCCTCCAGTACCCCCAACAGCCCAACTCCAATCCTCCAGTACCCCCAACAGCCCAACTCCAATCCTCCAGTACCCCCAACAGCCCAACTCCAGTCCTCCAGTACCCCCAACAGCCCAACTCCAATCCTCCAGTACCCCCAACAGCCCAACTCCAATCCTCCAGTACCCCCAACAGCCCAACTCCAATCCTCCAGTACCCCAACAGCCCAACTCCAATCCTCCAGTACCCCAACAGCCCAACTCCGGTCCTCCAGTACCCCCAACAGCCCAACTCCAATCCTCCAGTACCCCCAACAGCCCAACTCCAATCCTCCAGTACCCCCAACAGCCCAACTCCAGTCCTCCAGTACCCCCAACAGCCCAACTCCAATCCTCCAGTACCCCCAACAGCCCAACTCCAATCCTCCAGTACCCCCAACAGCCCAACTCCAATCCTCCAGTACCCCCAACAGCCCAACTCCAATCCTCCAGTACCCCCAACAGCCCAACTCCGGTCCTCCAGTACCCCCAACAGCCCAACTCCAATCCTCCAGTACCCCCAACAGCCCAACTCCAATCCTCCAGTACCCCCAACAGCCCAACTCCAATCCTCCAGTACCCCCAACAGCCCAACTCCGGTCATACACACCTGATTCAACTCACCTAGGGCTGATGATTAGTTGACATGTTGAATCAGGCGTTCTTGTCCTGGCTACAATAAATAATGTGTACTGTTGGGAGTACTGGAGGACCGGAGTTGGGCTGTTGGGAGGACTGGAGGACTGGAGTTGGGCTGTTGGGAGGACTGGAGGACTGGAGTTGGGCTGTTGGGAGTACTGGAGGACTGGAGTTGGGCTGTTGGGAGGACTGGAGTTGGGCTGTTGGGAGTACTGGAGGATTGGAGTTGGGCTGTTGGGGGTACTGGAGGATTGGAGTTGGGCTGTTGGGGGTACTGGAGGACTGGAGTTGGGCTGTTGGGAGGACTGGAGTTGGGCTGTTGGGAGGACTGGAGTTGGGCTGTTGGGAGGACTGGAGTTGGGCTGTTGGGAGGACTGGAGTTGGGCTGTTGGGAGGACTGGAGTTGGGCTGTTGGGAGTACTGGAGGACTGGAGTTGGGCTGTTGGGAGTACTGGAGTTGGGCTGTTGGGAGTACTGGAGTTGGGCTGTTGGGAGTACTGGAGTTGGGCTGTTGGGAGGACTGGAGTTGGGCTGTTGGGAGTACTGGAGGACTGGAGTTGGGCTGTTGGGAGTACTGGAGTTGGGCTGTTGGGAGTACTGGAGGACTGGAGTTGGGCTGTTGGGAGTACTGGAGGATTGGAGTTGGGCTGTTGGGGGTACTGGAGGATTGGAGTTGGGCTGTTGGGAGTACTGGAGGATTGGAGTTGGGCTGTTGGGAGTACTGGAGGATTGGAGTTGGGCTGTTGGGAGTACTGGAGGATTGGAGTTGGGCTGTTGGGGGTACTGGAGGACTGGAGTTGGGCTGTTGGGAGTACTGGAGGACTGGAGTTGGGCTGTTGGGAGTACTGGAGGATTGGAGTTGGGCTGTTGGGAGTACTGGAGGACTGGAGTTGGGCTGTTGGGAGTACTGGAGTTGGGCTGTTGGGAGTACTGGAGTTGGGCTGTTGGGAGTACTGGAGGACTGGAGTTGGGCTGTTGGGAGTACTGGAGGACTGGAGTTGGGCTGTTGGGAGTACTGGAGGACTGGAGTTGGGCTGTTGGGAGTACTGGAGGACTTGAGTTGGGCTGTTGGGAGGACTGGAGTTGAGAAACACTGCACTAGTAAATACCAGGTCAATTCTAGTGGAAGCCACATAAGCCAGAGTCTGAAATTCATTAGCTAGGTGACTGATTCTTATAGTATGTGAAAGTAAACAAACCAATCCTTTATTTGAACTACCTTCCTGTATCCTTTTAACATAACAGGCCAGAAACAAACAACATTCACCTTTTCCAGAGCCTTGGTCCTCTCCTCACTCTTCTGGAGTAGAATCTTAGTGTGAGAGGTTGCCCTGTCTAGAATACTCTGGAAGAAAAAAAGAGGGGAAGTGTATTTTAAACAAATGAAAAGGGAGTGTTGAGAGTGATTGTGTATGTGTCTGTATTTACCTGTCCCTGTAGGATCTTCAGTGCTTCGTGTTTTCCCTCTAGGTGACGACTGGTGACCTCCAACTCACAGCGCAGTAGCTCTGCCTCCTGTTAGAACAGGCCACCAACATTCACCAATGGTGGCAAAGAAAGTCCCACGAACAATCCTCTCTAAATGTGGTGTGTGTGTGTTTTAATGTCTGTGATTTTAATATTGATTGTTTTTTTTCTGCTGCACAACACATTTCTTCATTAAGGATAATAATCAGCTGAACCATGGCAAACCACATATCAAATGTCATCCTTCTTCCTGTCCTCACCTCGGTCACTTCCTGTAGCCTCTCTCTCACCTCCTCAATGGACAGATCGCTCAGGGATTCTAGAGCAGAGGGAAACACTTCATGTACTATGCAAATCACAGTCTGAGAGAAAACTGAGTCGAGTCGAGTCGTGTGTGTGTGTGTGTGTGTGTGTGTGTGTGTGTGTGTGTGTGGTGACAGATGGTAGTCCTGGTCGTCACCTCTCTCTCCCACCAAATCAAACAGAGATGGTAAACACAGAGAGAGAGAGACAGTTCATCACAGGAACAGGCACAACAGGTTATGTCCCAAATAGTACCCTATCCCCTATATAAAGCCCTATGGGTCCTGGTCAAAAGTAGTGCACTACACCCAATGGGCCCTGGTCTATAGTAGTGCACTACACCCAATGGGCCCTGGTCTATAGTAGTGCACTACACCCAATGGGCCCTGTGAGCCACAGGGCTCACACCAGAAGGGTCGTGTTCATTAGGGAACCAAATGGAAAACATTGGTTCTGTCCCAATAATATCTCACTTTTCCTGAAGTGTGCACTTGTTCACTTCCCTTCAGGCCCATGCCTACACCAATCCAATGCTTTCACAAATTTGTGCAGAGTAGAGAACGAGTGCACACTTCAGGAGGAAGGAGAGATCATTGGGACGCAACCACTTTAACACGTTTGGTGCCTAATGAATACGAACCAGCACACACTGATTAACCTCCATGTACTGGACTCCCTGAGGCCATAGAACAGCCTTTCATTGTGTTTACCTTCAGCCCTTCTGAGAAGGCACTTAGCACAAATCATTATCCATTACAGAGTTACTGTTGAATACAGCATGCTCATTATTCATTACAGAGTTACTGTTGACTACAGCATGGTCATTAGAATGGTCATGTGACTTCAGAGGTTAAACCTATTGGAGAAAGATTCTACATCCTTCTCCTAAAGTGAGTCCTTGCACATTTCCAGTCATGGATTTAAAAGCATTGGATTAGTGTAATCATTGGCTAGAGGGAATTTCCACCATTGCTATATCCCATGATAACAAGTGTGCAAGTGCACAGTTTCGGGAAAAAGGGTTGAGAATCGGTGCACAGCCAGTTACGGATCTAGAATGTTCCTCCGCCGTGACTATGAGGAACTATAGTAGCGCAGGCCTCAAAACTGCAGAAGGAGAAGCACGTTTTGAACAATACAATAAGTTTCCAACAACAGTTTTCTTCAGACGTGCCTTTGACAGTTGTGCATGAATACACAACAAGAGTGTATAGAGATGTAAAACACTTGTGTAAGAAGCCTGTTTAGCCAGACACCATGCGGTAGGTGATGTCAACACCCTTACCTGTAGGCTTCCAACTACAGTGGGGCTAGTCCCACCATAACAATTAATATCAATGTGGGTACCCACAATAATTAATATATCATTCAAACCGTGCTTACCTGTCCCCCTGACCCTCCATTGCGGTGACGCCTGCTCCACCTCCAGCTCCTGTCTGAACACTGTGTACAGCCCACTGCAAGACGTCCAGATGAAGGCTGCCTCCCCTCCCTCGCTGCCCCTTTTCAGGAGCCCCGTCCTGGGCAGCGGCTCCTCAGCATGCCCCCTGCTGCCGCTCCGGCTCTGGAGCTTCTTTCTGGTAGTAGGAGGAAGGAGGGCGCAATTAAGCCGAAACGTATGGCAATGTGTGGTCTACTGAGACATGTTGTTTGAATAAGAAAAATAGAATTAAAACAATGGTTCAACTGCAACTTATATTCAAGTGAGTGCAGGTTTTCAGTTAATATATACCATTTAGCAAACAATTTTATCTAAAGTGGCATTTTACGTTATTTTGTTGATTACATTTGTTCATTTTTGATCTGATCAACTGTTGGCTGCATCCACATACTAATTTAATTTATTCACGCAAGAGGATAAGAGATCTCTCCTTTCACCTGATAGTGGAGTCTGGTCTGTTGCCCATCCCGTCCCCCAGGTCCCCCTCTGCCATGTCATCTTCACTGGGGCTGGGGCCGCCCTCGGACTGGGAAGCCTCGGGCCCTGCGGCTGGTTCTCTGTTGCCGCCCTGCATCCTGATGACATCACACAGACACACGTTAGAGTGACAGACAGAAACAGACAGACACACACGTTAGAGTGAGTGACAGACAGACAGACAGACAGACAGACAGACAGACAGACAGACAGACAGACAGACAGAAGACAGACAGAAACGTTAGAGTGAGTGACAGACAGACAGACAGACAGACAGACACGTTAGAGTGAGTGACAGACAGACAGACAGACAGACACGTTAGAGTGAGTGACAGACAGACAGACAGACAGACAGACAGACAGACAGACAGATGTCACCAGGATCTGTGACATTTGCAGATCTAGGTACAGTGTAGCCAGCCACGGTCTCCACAGCAACCCACACTGTAATGTGTGTGTGTACTCTGTGAAATGTCATGAGCACTGTAGGCTTCATTGTAAATAAGAATTTGTTCTTAACTGACTTGCCTAGTTAAATAAAGGTTAAATTAAAATTAAAATAAGTTAAAAGACAAGCAGATGCCAGTTAAAGGATATTTGTGTTGAATAAATTACAACAACTATGACTATGACCCTCCCACACCAAACGTGTGATCAGGCAGGTAACGTTTTCCCCTAATGGAGGTGACACAGCAACAAATCCAATACGCTAGTAGTATCTAACTCTTCACATTGCCTAAGGCTACTCTAACCTTTCGTCGAAATACTTTTTTAGAGTAGACCTAGAACTTCGAAATGACAGTTATTCCGCTGACGTTGAACACACCTGTTTTCCATTGGACCAGGTGAGGAAGTCTACCTGAAAGTTGGAGGAAACTAGAAGCGGTATGTTCCCGTTAACAAATCAGACATAATTATCGCAAAAACTTAAAATAGGCCTACCTCCTTACACCCCCAACGACCGTATCAAGGTGATACGGGGTTTTGTTCGTATCGATTTCAACCGACACAACTGTCCGACCAACGTGGCACCACCATCAGCGTGAACGTGCACCTCAACGATAAAAAAAAAAAAAAAAACGGTGCAGTCGTACTTTACAACGCGCGCAGCGCTCTACACCAGGTTGCCAGGAAGTCAAAATGTTGACATACTAAGTCGAAATATCTAGAAAGTATTTCAACATTTCGATATAGTAGATACCTATTGGATATGGTTCTTAATTTGCAGTAGCGGTGCGTAGGTAAAATCACTGGAGACCCCCCCCCCCCCAAAAAAAACAAACCTGCCATATTACAACCTATGTGTTGTGATAATTGTGTTGTTTGCTCTATAAAATCTCTTAATTAATATGCCTTGCGACAGTGATATATAGGCCTAAAGGCCGAGACAATAAGACAGAGTGGCAGAATACATTTAACCACACATTTGTTTTATAAAAAAACCCGAATAGCAACCTCTGTCCGGTGAAGTCCACAAAGCATATTGCATGTACAGTAACAGTTACATGACCTACAGCACGGTCAAGCAAGTTCATGTTTCCGACATTTTCGGACCACTAAACAACTATAGAACTAAAGAGAGTTACAGCAAGTCGCAAAGAAAACAGGAGCGGCCTCCACTATTCCAGCACCATTTCAACATCATCAAATCACCTCTGCTTAGTCTAATACAGTGACAACTAAAATATACCAAAAACAGTTTAGTCCAATCAAGTAAACTAAATATGACCGACTATCCATGGTTCTGATTTCTCTGTGTGTGTGTGTGTGTGTGTGCGTTGATGCAAGTTGACTCATCCTACTTGAAGAGAAACACCAATGCCATCCTCCTCTCTTTTGTGTTGACGAAACGGTTAATCACTCTGTCATACAGTGCACGCTTATTGTTGTGCCAGGCTACCTGGCTAAAATTCTTGCTCACTAGCCTAACTTTCATTAATTGACAATGTTACTGTAGCTAGTTAACATTAGCCTACTACATCTAGCTACATATTTAACGTCCATCCTCTCAGGCCAGGGGCACAACAATGTACTGTATGTATGAATTAATGGCTGGATAAGAATCACTGTTATAATCATTGGCCAGTACGGAGAATTAAGTATAACCACCAGTGGTGGAAAAAGTACCCAAAATTCATACTTGAGTAAAAGTAAAGATACTTTAGTAGAAAATTAGTCAAGTAAAAGTGAAAGTCACCCAGTAAAATACTACTTGAGTAAAAGTCAAAAAGTATTTGGTTTTAAAAATACTTAAGTATCAAAAGTAAATGTAATTGCTTAAATATACTTAAGTATCAAAAGTTAAAGTATAAATCGTTTCAAATTCCTTATATTAAGCAAATATTTTTAATTTACAGATAGCCAAGGGCACACTCCAACACTCAGACATAATTTACAAACGAAGCATTTGTGTTTTTGTGAGTCCAGATCAGAGGCAGTAAGGATCGCAGGGGAAGTTACCTTGTAATGCGTGAATTGGACCATTTTCCTGTCCTGCTAATCATTAAAAATTTACTTTTGGGTGTCAATGAAAATGTCTGGAGTAAAATGTGCACAATTTTATTTGGGAATGTAGTGAAGTAAATGTAAAACTAGTCAAAAAAATATAAATAGTAAAGTAAAGTACAGATACCACGAAAAACAACGGAAGTAGTACTTTAAAGTACTTTACACCACAAGTCCAAATCCCTATCTCAATCCATGGCTAACTTAACCACAGGAGGACAACACAACAAGATGCAAGAATTCAAGTTTTTCTGTAAATGAGGTATATGGGATTTGATAGTAGTAAACCCAAATCCAAGCTGGCTTCCCTTGACACTTTTTTTTGGTGCGCCAGGAACAATCACAGTTGAGCTCGCTCAGTTTAGCTCGATGCTGATTTGAATTTTTTTTATTGTTTTTTTGTCGAGAGGCCAGATGCTCGTTGGCGTCCCTTGCATTCAATGCTACTGGCGGCAACAATGTCATACTCTTTATGACCAGACAGCATCAGATAGATGACCTTCACATACGGAGAGAGAGGGGTGCTATTTCGCTCGCTGGGATGCTTTCTTCAGCCTCTTGCGAATTGAAGGAAACTTATGAAACAGAGAGATGAAAGATACATTATTACTTTTCTTTTTATTCTTGGTCCATTTCTTTGGAAACCTAGCTTCCCTTGGCACCCATGAATTACACGCCACTGTTAATGTGCAACAAACAAAAAACACATACACCTCAAATATACATTAATACACAGAAACTTCCTCCATATAATTAATCTCATAGGACTAATAGTACTGTAGAGCTCTTTTTACTTGCACACAATATAGTTGGGTCACGCCACTGTTTAGCATATCGAATGCGTGACCTGGGCTGGGTTCCGCAACGCATACAAAGCCATCCCTCGCCCTCCTTTCGGCAAATCTGACCATAACTCCATTTTGTTGCTCCCAGCCTATAGACATAAACTAAAACAGGAAACGCCCGTGCTCAGGTCTGTTCAACGCTGGTCCGACCAATCTGATTCCATGCTTCAAGATTGCTTCGATCACATGGACTGGGATATGTTCCGGAACGTGTCGAACAACAACATTGATGTATACGCTGATTCGGTGAGCGAGTTTATTAGCAAGTGCATCTGTGATGTTGTACCAACAGCGACTATTTAAACCTTCCCCAACCAGAAACCATGGATTTGCAGCATTCGCGCAAAACTGAAAGGGCGAACCACTGCTTTTAATCAGGGCAAGGCGACCAGAAACAAAACCGAATACAAACAGTGTAGCTATTCCCTCCGCAAGGCAATCAAACAAGCTAAGCTTCAGTATAGAGACAAAGTAGAGTCGCAATTCAACGGCTCAGACACGAGAGGAATGTGGCAGGGTCTACAGTCAATCACGGACTACAAAAAGAAAACTTGCCCCGTCGCGGACCCCAATGTCTTGCTCCTGGACAAACTAAACAACTTCTTTGCTCGCTTTGAGGACAATACAGTGCCACCGACACGGCCCGCTACCAAAACCTGCGGACTCTTCTTCACCGCAGCCAACGTGAGTAAAACATTTAAACGTGTTAACCCTCGCAAGGCTGCCGGGCCAGACGGCATCCCTAGCCGCGTCCTCAGAGCATGCGCAGACCAGCTTGCTGGTGTGTTTACGGACATATTCAATCAATCCCTATCCCAGTCTGCTGTTCCCACATGCTTCAAGAGGGCCACCATTGTTCCTGTCCCCAAGAAAGTTAAGGTAACTGAGCTAAACGACTATCGCCCCGTAGCACTCACTTCCATCATCATGAAGTGCTTTGAGAGACTAGTCAAGGATCATATCACCTCCACCCTACCTGACACCCTAGACCTACTCCAATTTGCTTACCGCCCTAATAGGTCCACAGACGATGCAATCGCAGTCACACTGCACACTGCCCTAACCCATCTGGACAAGAGGAATAACTATGTAAGAATGCTGTTCATCGACTACAGCTCAGCATTTAACACCATAGTTCCCTCCAAACTCATCATTAAGCTCGAGACCCTGGGTCTCGACCCCGCCCTGTGCAACTGGGTCCTGGACTTTTTGACGGGCCGCCCCCAGGTGGTGAGGGTAGGAAACAACATCTCCACCCCGCTGATCCTCAACACTGGGGCCCCACAAGGGTGCGTTCTCAGCACCTCTCCTGTACTCCCTGTTCACCCATGACTGCGTGGCCATGCACGCCTCCAACTCAATCATCAAGTTTGCAGACGACACTACAGTGTTACCAACAACGACGAAACGGCCTACAGGGAGGAGGTGAGGGCCCTCGGAGTGTGGTGTCAGGAAAACAACCTCACACTCAACGTCAACAAAACAAAGGAGATGATTGTGGACTTCAGGAAACAGCAGAGGGAGCAGCCCCCTATCCACATCGACGGGACAGTAGTGGAGAAGGTGGAGAGTTTTAAGTTCCTCGGCGTACACATCACGGACAAACTGAAATGGTCCATCCACACAGACAGCGTGGTGAAGAAGTCGCAACAGCGCCTCTTTCAACCTCAGGAGGCTGAAGAAATTTGGCTTGTCACCAAAAACATTCACAAACTTTTATAGATGCACAATCGAGAGCATCCTGTCGGGCTGTATCACCGCCTGGTACGGCAACGTCTCCGCCCACAACCGCAAGGCTCTCCAGAGTGTAGTGAGGTCTGCTCAACGCATCACCGGGGGCAAACTACCTGCCCTCCAAGACACCTACACCACCCGATGTCACAGGAAGGCCAAAAGGATAATCAAGGACAACAACCACCCGAGCCACTGCCTGTTCACCCCGCTATCATCCAGAAGGCAAGGTCAGTACAGGTGCAGCAAAGCTGGGACCGAGAGACTGAAAAACAGCTTCTATCTCAAGGCTATCAGACTGTTAAACAGCCATCACTAACATTGAGAGGCTGCTGCCAACATACTGACTCAAATCTCTAGCCTCTTTAATAATAAAAAATTGGATGTAATAAATGTATCACTAGTCACTTTAAACAAAGTCACTTTATATAATGTTTACATACCCTACATTACTCATCTCATATGTATATACTGTATTCTATGCCTATGCCGTTCGGCCATCGCTCATCCATATATTTATATGTACATATTCTTATTCATTCCTTTACACTTGTGTGTATAAGGTAGTTGTTGTGAAATTGTTAGATTACTTGTTAGATATTACTGCACGGTCGGAACTAGAAGCACAAGCATTTCGCTACACTCGCATTAACATCTGCTAACCATGTGTATGTGACCAATAAAATGTGATTTGACTTGATCAACCCCCTGTTCTGTCCCTAGGTGTCCATCACCCTGCAGCGCCCCAACACACTCCACTCAGCTTTAGGATCTTAGTGAAACATTCATTATTGGTTTTGGTTGTGTTTGGCCAAGGCCAGAGTGACAACCCACAGGATGGCAGACCCTCAGGGCCAAGACTGAGCAGCCCAGCATCTAGGGATTGCCTAAATAAGGGGTGGCGGGTAGCCTAGTGGTTGGGTCAGTAACCGAAAGGTTGCTGGATCAAATCCTTGAGCTGACAAAATAAAAATCAGTCGTTCTGCCCCTGAGCAAGGCAGAACGAGCAAGGCAGTCCTCTCTGATTCAGAGGGGTTGGGTTACATGCGGAAGACACATTTCCGTTGAAGGCATTCACTTGTACAACTGACTAGGTATCTCACCTGACGTGGGCATGTTTTAAATACAGACTCCTTTAGTCGTACTGTATTCCATATAACACATCCAGACCTTCTGAAAGTTGCCCAGTATACCCTTAATCTGGTAATGACTCAAATCTAGTGATACATAAATTGACATTGTGGGAGGATAACCAGCCTTACAATGAATGGCAATGCATTTCTTAGCTGCTATAAATGCTTGGTTACACAGTTTCTTCAGATAACAGACATTTCAACATTTCCAAGCAAACAAAAACAGGGAGAAGGTAGAATCTTTAGACATGCTGAGATAAAAGAACATACTCTTTGTCAGAATTCGGCCTTCACCACACCAGAACATATGCAAATATGTCCCCTTTTGTGTTTTATACCTCCAGCAGAGAAATGTCATTTCTGAGAACATGATATTCAGTTTCACTGGCATATAGGATGTTCTATGGATGGTCTTCAATTGAAGTAATTTATGTCTGAGATGATATGAACATAACTGGGCATTCAAACATATCTGTCTCCATTCATTATCATCAATAGCTTCTACCAGGTCTTCCTCATATTTTTGTTTGACATGTTTTGTGTCATTGGAAAAAGCCTATATCAACCCTTGATACAGTTTGGAAATCAACTTTGGATGTTTGTCAGACTGCCTTAAAATAGCATCTGTCTTGTCCAGCGTTTGCTGCGCAGAGAAAATAAAGTGTTGTATCTGCAAAAATTCACCTCACCTCCGTCACAGACTGGTCTTCCCTGGCTGCCTGACCTCACCTCCGTCACAGATTGATCTTCCCTGGCTGCCTGACCTCAGAACCATCACAGACTGGTCTTCCCTGGCTGCCTGACCTCACCTCCGTCACAGACTGGTCTTCCCTGGCTGCCTGACCCTGCTGAGACCCCTGTCACCATCTGATCCTCTTAAGATGAGGCATGACAAAGAACTACCTTGGTGTACATTATATTATCCAAGGATAGAATCAATGGTTCATTAATTGAAATAACCATTATTACCAGATCCCAGACTGTAGATTTAAACTACTGTCCTGTGGCTACTGTAGGTCTACCCATCAATTCAAGAAGGAACTTTGTAACATTCACTGGTATTGTTAATATACTGCAAATTCATCTGAGCTCCATAGACTGGTCTACTACCCTGGCTGTCTGACCCTGCTGGGACCCCTGTCACCATCTGATCCTGCTAAAACACGATTAGCATAGTGTTGTGTACTGACTGCACTAGAGGGCTGCATTCCCACAGGATGCCTGCCTTTTTTATGTTGTGAGCGGGAGGGGCAGACGACTTTGGGATTGAAAATAATTTTTGTTGTGTCACAGATTATTTGGACATGGTCCTCTTTCTGCTTTGTGTGCGTTAGCCTACCGACTGGATTAAAAACACATATTTTTCACACTCTCAGAATTCGCTGCATCAACTTCAGTAGCCCTACCTCTCCTAAATGGGCGTGAGAGTCCAAGTGCGCCTTGTCTGTGTGGTCTCATTGAAATAGACTAGGCTGTCTACATGGGCGGAGAATCACGTAGCAGTTCACTTGAATATAAAATAAAACGTACATTTGATTAGACTGTAGTTTACTTCGGAGTCTGTAAATAAATATTGATCATGGAAAGAAGTGGAGGACGTTCAACCAACGTGAGTCGAAGTACAATAAAACATGTAATCCTAATTGAAAAGAAAAAGAGACTCAACGTGCACATAGGTTAGGCTACTACGGTGAGCGAGCGTTGCGCCTTTTCATTTTCTAAGTATTGATTACTCATTTGTCTCTGCCAGCAAATCGTGACCCCCCCCCCCCCCCCCCCCCCCTCCTGTCACCAGTGAAAGTCCCTTGCATTTTAGGATGAGTAACTGAATAATCTGAAAAATTGATCATGTGGCCAAAACTGCGCCATTAGGCAGAACCTGCTTTGATTTAAACGAAATACAGGAAGGCTATATACACTGTAGTTTGTTAACACCATCTGCTCTCATTTTCTCACAAAACAGTCATTCAAAAATATCTAAATGCATATTTCCATGAATCTGATTGAGATCAAACGATTGGTATGTATTCTGTCGTTCTGCCCCTGAATAAGGCAGTTAACCCACTGTTCCTAGGCCGTCATTGTAAATAAGAATTTGTTCTTAACTGACTTGCCTAGTTAAATAAAGTAAAATAAGATCTATCTCAACATAAAACATTTATTGATAGTTGTTTAAAATGATTACTGTTATTCACTGCTTTGCTTGCTGTAGTTCTATAGGTATCTTAAAGATAATTGTTATGCCATATTGGGGTTCTCTGATATGATGCCCATAAATGGAAGAGACTTGGATGACATTATTTCTGTACTCAGAGGAAACATTCAATTTTAACAAAATACTTTATTTCACTTTCTGTTTTACTCTTCCGTTGAGTTAAGATGGAGGCCACAATGTTTTGTAATCTTTTCTTCAAGATTCAGTGGAAGCTAGAGGTGAATGTTAACCTTTAACATTAACCTGTAACAAGCACTCTTGGCACGGTCATTTACAAAAAAGACAAGGATGAAGAAAAATCTAATTGAAAAGCCAGGCAGGGATATTAAGCCTACCTACCACTGTACACATCTTCCAAGTTCAACAGTTCTAAAGCCAAACTAAATATATTCAAAGATATGTGCTCTAAACACACAAATAAATAAACCCTAACAAACACACAAAGTCTGCAATAAAGCCACAACATCTGTCATGTGTGTTTTGTTAATACATGTTTCAAATAAATCATTGTGTCAGGTCCCATTCCATTTCAATATAAGTCACTTGTTCAGATATGGAATCAGACAGGAATTGGGATGGAATTTGCCCCCCCCGAACTCACTGAGGCAAAACACTAATGAATAATACCAGAAATTCATTGACATGAAAACTATAGTCATTACCATAAGAAACAATAACAGGTACAGTGACAGTCAGACCTATAATACCAACGAACGCAAACTTCTTCTGTTCTGTCCTGTAAGTGATCACAGTTTTTAAGTAAGGCAGGAGGGCCGGACAATGTTAGAAGTCCTGTTATTGGAACGTCGGCTCTGTCAAGCACAAAGGCGGGAGGTGAATGTATCAGAAGTCTCTGTACTGTGATTAGAGTGTCAGCTCTGTCAATCAGAAATCACTGTCGTATTCTTCTATGACTACGTCCTCCTCCAGAAGGGCTGAGGTGGTAGTGGGCTGAGGCTGGGAGGCAGGGAGGTCTCCATCTTGTCCCCCAGCCCCTGGGCCCTGGCTGCCTGGTAGGAGAGGCTCTAGGGAGGGATCCCCCTCGTCTCCTGTCTCCCCAGAGAGGGTGCCCGAGGTTGGGTTGACAGATGAAGACACGAGCCCCCCCTCCTCCTCTTCCTCACTGTCCAACTCCAGCAGCCCTGGGTCTTTGTCTGTCAGAGCCTCCAGTTTCAACCTGGACAGTTGCAGAGAGAGAGGAATACACATTTTTTTTAAAGGAGGTCAGTGGCATAGAACATATGGAAGACAACTTCCCAATATGGTGCAAATATAGTAAAAGATCACTTATTGGTGATGTACCTGCCAGGCAACTTTCTGCGGGAAAGACAACCCACGTCCTGAATGAAGGCTATCTGAGCTGTATGGGAGAGACAGAGAAGGAAAGGGGGGGGGGGGGACAGAAAGAGAGGGACAGGGAGACATGGAAGGGGAGAGGGAGTTAGATGTGTTAGTACTGGGCTGTAACAAAAACCTGCATACCCAGTAGGTGGAGACCCCTTTACTGTTCTAACACAATACTCCAGTTAGTTTAGCAAGCTAGACTTGCATAACATGCTACAGGTGGGTTATCTTAGTAGCATGCAAGCTAATCAAACCTGCCTGGTGGCTCGTTTCCATAATAGCAACCTTGATTAACGCCCTCAAACGGAAACTGAATGAAGAACAATGATATTCATGAAGACATATTGTACATGTCACTGACATCGACAGTAGGGGTGTGCCAACCTGGCCATACCTGTAAGTTGACAGTTGATAGTCGGTTGATACTCGTGATCGGAAAGTGTTTTAATATGTCTAAATAGATTGTTGTTAAAACACCCATCTGCAAGTTTATAGACCAAAAAACCTGCAGATTAAGAGCAGCGTGGAGGGGTGCATGTCTGTGTCCTCGATTTGCAGCGGCAGTTTGCTGTCACTAAATCAGAATGCTCATCGGCAGCTCATATTTTGTCCCTAATAATCGCCCCGCTATGGTATCAAACGTCCTCACCATTTGATTTATCATAGTACCAGGCTAACGTGAGGCAGCATCGATATAAATGATCAGACCGTAAAACATGCGAGGAGATGTGATCGGGTGAAATTATGAAGCAAAACGAGTGGACCGTGCATAAAATTAACACCAGCCACCTGGCAAATGTGGGTTGATGTTGGCATTGGTAGTTAAGATGTCTATTTCACCAGCCACGTTGGTGGGTGGTCAGGGCTCCACAGTGTGAGCATTTCACTAGCATTTGTGAATTGAAATAGTCAAGTATGATCACATTCATAGTCAAATAAATGCTGCAGTGGCTGTTTTGTTTCATAGCTGGTAAATTAAATCGCATAAAAGAACGACGAATCCTTTATCCTATCCGACCTCCCGCTGCAACACTGCCTGGCAGGGAGCTGTGCGCACGTGAAGAGCGGATTGAAATATACCATTTTAGAAGAGCTGCTTGCCTTACAGGCATAAAAGTTGGTCTAATTTACATGAAACGAAAGTCTACTGAAGTGAGACTTTGTCCTTGTGTTTCTATGGCTATTTACATTGTTTTGTCACAAGCTAGTTCGTTTTTCACTGTTTGAGTTTCAACTGCAAGGGAAGAGAAGACAAGGCTGCTACTGGTCAGACTCAATCTCACAGGCACAAACACGTCTGAGTCACGTTACCAAGGTAACCTTAAACCCTTTAAAGGGCAGGGGAACATTTTTGTCTCATCTGTGATATTTTGGTTAAGACTAAGGTCACAAAAAAATGAAATGAAACAATAGACCACATTACTTCTTACTATATTGAACAAAAATATTAAAATATATCAGAAATGTTCCATACACACAAAAAGCTTATTTCTCTCAGATATTGTGCACAAATTTGTTTACATCCCGTTTAGTGAGCAATTCTCCTTTGCTGCTGGACCAAAAGGTTCATTTTAGGCCCTGGAGTGGACAGAGAAATAAAGCTTCGCTCTAACCAATCAGAGCAGCAGGATCAACATACAGCCCCGTCCTTCTCTTTAGACAACCTCACACTTTATTTAACAATGCGTGCTGGCACCTGAAAATATTTTATTATTTTATCACGGATAAATTACAAAAAAAATACTCTGATCATAATCATGTCAGGAAAATTGCCCATATCCGATTCAATACTGGTTTTGTTGGACTACGACACACCCCTAGTCGTCAGACACTAGTAGCAATAGCAAACCCGGGTTCAAGAGCGACATGGCTTTCAGATGCAAATCAAACCACCTGCCCTCTGCATTACTAATAAGCATAGTCAAAACAACAGACCCTGTCCTTCATTTGAATGTGATCTGCATGTGTTTAACCTCGTAAGGAGGAGGACAGAGCTCTTCTGTCTGCTGCTGTGGACAGGCAAGAATAAAAAGGACATTCTGTTTAGAACGTCCAGACGTCCTGAGACACCAGACCGGGTCTCAGGGACAGCCAACTCCTGAGATCCTGTCCATCTCCACTCAGTTAGGTAAAGCTGCTTTACATTTGTATTTTTTTTGTACCTCGCTTTTGTAATAATCTCCAAGGCTCTCTAAAATGTTAAAATGTTAGAAATTGTGTGCATCTAGGGCATGGGTTGGAAACAGGTGGTCCACAGGTCCAAAAACGCCCGCAAGTGATATTTTTTGCCCCTAAAAGTGTGTCACCGGGAATGAGTTTAATTTAGGAAATCCATTCTCAAGTTCTCTCACAAATCATATTTTTTATATGTTATCGTGTCTCAATGTAATCAAGGTATGAAATTGTTATTTTCAAATACAATCTCTTTTAGGGTTTAGTTGGTCAATTTACATTGTACAAATTATTAGAATTATGCTGCAGCCCCTGACCATCCGCTCAGACAAAAAAAGAACAGGCCGTGGCTGAATCGAGTTGTCTACTCGCCGTAAGGAAATTCAGATGGCTGACTGAGGACCTTTTAACTGAAGAATGTGTTTGTTGTCTATGATTGTGTTTTGCGCTGTGTACTGATGTGAATATAGATGTGTACTGCTGTTAATATAGATGTGGTAATATAGATGTGTATACCGGTAGATGTTAATATAGATGTGTATATAGATGTGTATAGATGTTAATATAGATGTGTATAGATGTTAACATAGATGTGTATATAGATGTGTATATATGTTAATATAGATGTGTATAGATGTTAACATAGATGTGTATAGATGTTAATATAGATGTGTATAGATGTTAATATAGATGTGTATATATGTTAATATATATGTTAATATAGATGTTAATATAGATGTGTATATTGATGTGTATATATGTTAATATAGATGTGTATATTGATGTGTATAGATGTTAATATAGATGTGTATAGATGTTAATATAGATGTGTATATTGATGTGTATATATGTTAATATAGATGTGTATATTGATGTGTATAGATGTTAATATAGATGTGTATAGATGTTAATATAGATGTGTATAGATGTTAATATAGATGTGTATAGATGTTAATATAGATGTGTATATTGATGTGTATATATGTTAATATAGATGTGTATATTGATGTGTATAGATGTTAATATAGATGTGTATAGATGTTAATATAGATGTGTATATTGATGTGTATATATGTTAATATAGATGTGTATATTGATGTGTATAGATGTTAATATAGATGTGTATAGATGTTAATATAGATGTGTATAGATGTTAATATAGATGTGTATAGATGTTAATATAGATGTGTATATTGATCTGTATAGATGTTAATATAGATGTGTATATATGTTAATATAGATGTGTATATATGTTAATATAGATGTGTATATATGTTAATATAGATGTGTATATTGATGTGTATAGATGTGTATATTGATGTGTATAGATGTTAATATAGATGTGTATATTGATGTGTATAGATGTGTATAGATGTGTATATATGTTAATATTGATGTGTATAGATGTGTATAGATGTTAATATAGATGTGTATATATGTTAATATAGATGTGTATATATGTTAATATAGATGTGTATAGATGTTAATATAGATGTGTATATATGTTAATATAGATGTGTATAGATGTTAATATAGATGTGTATATATGTTAATATAGATGTGTATAGATGTTAATATAGATGTGTATAGATGTGTATATATGTTAATATAGATGTGTATATTGATGTGTATAGATGTTAATATAGATGTGTATAGATGTTAATATATATGTGTATATTGATGTGTATATATGTTAATATAGATGTGTATATTGATGTGTATAGATGTTAATATAGATGTGTATAGATGTTAATATAGATGTGTATAGATGTTAATATAGATGTGTATAGATGTTAATATAGATGTGTATAGATGTTAATATAGATGTGTATAGATGTTAATATAGATGTGTATAGATGTTAATATAGATGTGTATAGATGTTAATATAGATGTGTATAGATGTTAATATAGATGTGTATATTGATCTGTATAGATGTTAAAATAGATGTTAATATAGATGTGTATATATGTTAATATAGATGTGTATATATGTTAATATAGATGTGTATATTGATGTGTATAGATGTTAATATAGATGTGTATATTGATGTGTATAGATGTTAATATAGATGTGTATATATGTTAATATAGATGTGTATATATGTTAATATAGATGTGTATATTGATGTGTATAGATGTGTATATTGATGTGTATAGATGTTAATATAGATGTGTATATATGTTAATATAGATGTTAATATAGATGTGTATATATGTTAATATAGATGTGTATAGATGTTAATATAGATGTGTATATATGTTAATATAGATGTGTATAGATGTTAATATAGATGTGTATATATGTTAATATAGATATGTATATTGATGTGTATATATGTTAATATAGATGTGTATATTGATGTGTATAGATGTTAATATAGATGTGTATAGATGTTAATATAGATGTGTATATTGATGTGTATATATGTTAATATAGATGTGTATATAGATGTGTATAGATGTTAATATAGATGTGTATAGATGTTAATATAGATGTGTATATATGTTAATATAGATGTGTATAGATGTTAATATAGATGTGTATAGATGTTAATATAGATGTGTATAGATGTTAATATAGATGTGTATAGATGTTAATATAGATGTGTATAGATGTTAATATAGATGTGTATAGATGTTAATATAGATGTGTATAGATGTGTATATATGTTAATATAGATGTGTATATTGATGTGTATAGATGTTAATATATATGTTAATATAGATGTGTATATATGTTAATATAGATGTGTATATTGATGTGTATAGATGTTAATATAGATGTGTATAGATGTTAATATAGATGTGTATATTGATGTGTATATATGTTAATATAGATGTGTATATAGATGTGTATAGATGTTAATATAGATGTGTATAGATGTTAATATAGATGTGTATATATGTTAATATAGATGTGTATAGATGTTAATATAGATGTGTATAGATGTTAATATAGATGTGTATAGATGTTAATATAGATGTGTATAGATGTTAATATAGATGTGTATAGATGTTAATATAGATGTGTATAGATGTGTATATATGTTAATATAGATGTGTATATTGATGTGTATAGATGTTAATATAGATGTTAATATAGATGTGTATATATGTTAATATAGATGTGTATATTGATGTGTATAGATGTTAATATAGATGTGTATATTGATGTGTATATTGATGTTAATATAGATGTGTATATATGTTAATATAGATGTGTATATATGTTAATATAGATGTGTATATAGATGTGTATATATGTTAATATAGATGTGTATAGATGTTAATATAGATGTGTATAGATGTTAATATAGATGTGTATATTGATGTGTATAGATGTTAATATAGATGTGTATAGATGTTAATATAGATGTGTATAGATGTGTATATATATGTTAATATAGATGTGTATAGATGTTAATATAGATGTGTATAGATGTTAATATAGATGTGTATAGATGTTAATATAGATGTGTATAGATGTTAATATAGATGTGTATAGATGGTAATATAGATGTGTATATATGTTAATATAGATGTGTATATATGTGAATATAGATGTTAATATAGATGTGAATATTGATGTGTATAGATGTTAATATAGATGTGTATATATGTTAATATAGATGTGTATATATGTTAATATAGATGTGTATATTGATGTGTATAGATGTTAATATAGATGTGTATATTGATGTGTATAGATGTTAATATAGATGTGTATATATGTTAATATAGATGTGTATATATGTTAATATAGATGTGTATAGATGTTAATATAGATGTGTATATTGATGTGTATAGATGTGTATATTGATGTGTATAGATGTTAATATAGATGTGTATAGATGTTAATATAGATGTGTATAGATGTTAATATAGATGTTAATATAGATGTGTATATTGATGTGTATATATGTTAATATAGATGTGTATAGATGTGTATATATGTTAATATAGATGTGTATATATGTTAATATAGATGTGTATATTGATGTGTATAGATGTTAATATAGATGTGTATATTGATGTGTATATATGTTAATATAGATGTGTATATATGTTAATATAGATGTTAATATAGATGTGTATAGATGTTAATATAGATGTGTATATTGATGTGTATATATGTTAATATAGATGTGTATATATGTTAATATAGATGTTAATATAGATGTGTATATTGATGTGTATATATGTTAATATAGATGTGTATATATGTTAATATAGATGTGTATATTGATGTGTATAGATGTTAATATAGATGTGTATATATGTTAATATAGATGTGTATATTGATGTGTATAGATGTTAATATAGATGTGTATATTGATGTGTATATATGTTAATATAGATGTGTATATTGATGTGTATAGATGTTAATATAGATGTGAATATTTTAGAAATGTATATATACAGGGCTCATGTGGAAACTATCAAATAAAAGGTTCAACAAAGATGAGGATGTTTCTGTTCTGGTTATCTATTTCTATAATCTTTGATTGTGTGTGTGTATAATCTTTAATTCTAAGGTTGTAGGGCAATGCAGGTCACGTGTGTCTAACCTGGATTCCTCAAGGGGTTGCTGAGCTGGGCGAGGTAAGGAAGTAGCTCTGTCTGGAGACTAACAGGCGTCAGGCAGAAACTGATGAAGAGAGACTGGGCAGCCTGGCAGTTCTCGCGGTACTGAAATAACACACACACACACACACACACACACACACACACACACACACACACACACACACACACACACACACACACACACACACATTAGGACTTCAGAAAGTCCCCTCATGTTACTGGTATCAACCCCAATGTGTGTGTGAAAGTATTCCCTTCATAGCTAAATTCCCAATCTGGCCCTCAACCATCACGGTCACCTAATAATCCCCAGTTTACAATTGGCTCATTCATCCCCCTCCTCTCCCCTGTAACTATTCCCCAGGTCGTTGCTGCAAATGAGAACGTGTTCTCAGTCAACTTACCTGGTAAAATAACGGATAAATATATAAAAAAATATATATATAACCTTGACCTTTCACCTTATCTTGACCAGTAGCAAGTTGGGTTTGAGCTTGGGCCTGAATATGTTTGTGTGAGTGACTGTGTAAGCATGTGCGCACACGCACGCGCGTACATAAGTGTTTGTGTGCTCTTGTGCGTGTTAAAGTTACCTTCTTGTTGACCAATAGCCAGTTGGGTTTGTGTAGGGGTCTGAAGCCGCCAGCCACGTGACCAGAGTTGGAGTGTAGAAGACCTCTGGTGGCGACAGAAGAGCCGTACTCCGCCATGGTGCTACGAGACTACACACACACACACACACACACACACAATGACACTGCCTGCTAGCCGGGAAACGTTTTGCAACAGTAACTCAATAAGCATATGCACTGCTTGTGATATGATACCAGTGGGGCGTCATATGAAAAACTTGACTACGAGACAGTGTCCCAATCCAAGTCCTTATGGTCCTGACATTTTGACATCCAAGTGCTCAAAGTTGTCATGTACATTTGGACAATGGTGTTTTCTCTATTCTTTAAAACCAGGAATTGTATTGGTTTGTGAACAGTGCTACTCACACTCACACTACACTCACACTACACTTGTGCAATCAGGATAAAACACAACTCTATAAGGAACTGGGAAAGCCGAGGTCATTCTGAGAAATAAGGCATCAACATCTGAACAAAGTGGACAGGCTAGCATGCTGATCAAACAGAGACTGACATAAGGGTGTGTTCACAATTAAAACTGCTCTGTCTTGTTAGCTAGCAAATAGATCTGAAATGGACTAAACTAGAAATATAAAGATTAGCGTAATGTTGATGAGACCGGTGTTAATTGTCTATAAT
Organism: Salvelinus namaycush; assembly: GCF_016432855.1. Classification (NCBI taxonomy): domain Eukaryota; kingdom Metazoa; phylum Chordata; class Actinopteri; order Salmoniformes; family Salmonidae; genus Salvelinus; species Salvelinus namaycush. The sequence goes on along the minus strand of NC_052324.1, from coordinate 41,370,559 downwards.
ACCTGCTACATACAGTCATTCATTATTAGTGAATGTGTATTATGCATGGTTCTGGTAAAACATTGTTTTACAAAAAGGACATTTTCAGAGACTTGAAAGACAGATCAGTGATTATTGCAAAAAAATCTGGTTAAACTATTTATCAAATAATTACATTATTAGTGGGTCTTATGATTGTGGAAGGCTTATATTTAGCCTAGGTATAATTTCACAAACCCTGAATTCATTAGATTATTGCTGACTGTTTGAAATGCAGTTTATTTGACCTGTAAAATTGTACAACAAAAGGCAAATTTAGAGAAAATGTTATGAAACAAAAAATGGAGATACATATCGTGAAATCGGCCATGTTTGATTTTTAGATCATAATGGCCAGTCCTAGTGCTACTCACGCTCCACTCGGCAGTGAGGAAGTCAGCATCAGACAGGTACTCTGAGGCCCGGGCCACATCCTCCACATCAGAGAAAAACTCCAGGTAATTCTGTTGCAGGTACAGGCTGAAGAACTCTCCTGACATGTGGGAGCGTTCTACTACAGCCTGATAGGGGAGAGGGAGATGGGGGTTATATGATGACACGTTAGGTCTGTCTATGTGTTGGTCTGTGTTGTACCTCTGGGTCCACCAGTAGCCTGTCTCTGTGGTGCTCTGAGAGATGTGCAGGCAGACTGGGTCCTTGGGAACCTTCTGAACCCTCAGGGCTCTCCCCTGTCAATCATAAACACACCAGCCAATCAAAATCCATCCACTTCAACAGAGCCCCTCCTCCCAGCAATGTAACATTGTGGAACATTACTGCTACAATTGTGACGAACAGAGCTGTTCTGATTCCTTGTTCTACATGTCAGAGACGCACGTTTGTTCTCTATAATACATCTCTATCTGAATGTTCCGCAATGTTGTATCTCTGCTGAATCTAAATGCTATGAAAAAGCTTCCTCTCCATCTCTCTATTCTGTTCACACTGGACAGGTAAAAGCTATTTCCCCTGATAGGCTTTCACCATGTACTGCCCCATGTACTGCCCATTTCCCCTGCCGTCACTCACTCTTGCAGTAGAGGATCTTGCCGAGTGCTCTGAAGAGAAAGAGGGAGGCATCTTTCCCCCCTATCGCCTGCTCCTTGTCCCGCCCCTCTGCATCTTTGGCTTTCCTCTTTCCACGCGTTGCCTTGACAACGGCTCTCCCCGACGAGGTCGCCGTCGCCTTTCCCCTTTCCACTGCCCAGAACCCCTTCTTCATAGACTGGTCTGGAAGATTATAACCGTGGAGAACAGCTTTACAGGTGGGTCACTAACTTTAATATATGAATCACTTCAGCAGTTCATCAGTAGACTACTGGTCTATTACCTTTCAGTCAGCAGTTCATCAGTAGACTACTGGTCTGTTACCTTTCAGTCAGCAGTTCATCAGTAGACTACTGGTTTGTTACCTTTCAGTCAGCAGTTAATCAATAGACTACTGGTCTGTTACCTTTCAGTCAGCAGTTCATCATCAGTAGACTACTGGTCTGTTACCTTTCAGTCAGCAGTTCATCAGTAGACTACTGGTCTATTACCTTTCAGTCAGCAGTTCATCAGTAGACTACTGGTCTATTACCTTTCAGTCAGCAGTTCATTATCAGTAGGCTACTGGTCTGTCGTAGTCTATTACCTTTCAGTCACAAATTCAGTCTGGGTCCTGGCTAAAGAGGCCGGTTTCTCTGACAGATTAAGCCTTGTCCTAGACTAAAAAAAGCTTTTTAAAATGTATAATTTCCATTGAATATGCGTCTTAGTCCAGGACTAGGCCATATGTGTCTAGGAAACCAAAAACCAAAAAGCTCTAGGTGTGTCACAATGCTCAACGGTTCAGAAGCCATTGATTTTAGACCAGTGGTCAACAGGATTAGGAGCAGCAGGTGACTGACCACTGAACTGTTGTGTGGCGCCCTCACCTGTGAGACAGGAGAACTGCAGGCTGTTGATGGCACTGCGGATGTCCCCAGAGGATCCTGAACACAGCAGTTCCAAAGCAGCCTTGTCAGGAACACACATCTTTCCTCCACTCTGTGGACAGACACACACACACACACACACACACACACACACACACACACACACGTACATTATTATTATTATTTTTTACATTAGACCTTTATTTAATTAGGCAAGTCAGTTAAGAACAAATTCTTATTTACAATAACGGCCTACCGGGGATCAGTGGGTTAACTGCCTTGTTCAGGGGCAGAATGACAGATTTTTACCTTGTCAGCTCGGGGATTCAATCCAGCAACCTTTCCGTTACTGGCCCAATGCTCTAACCACTAGGCTACATACACTCCCATGCACATAAAGACATGTTGTTTTACCTTTACTGCCTGTACAGACACAATCCGGCTCATAACTTTCATCATACTGGTGGGAGCCACAGGGTTAAAACTGGAAACAGAAGAAGAGGGCCACTGGGTTAGAGAAAGATAACCTGTCAACAATCTGCCTGATGTTGCTAATGTTCACTTCCTCCTATACATGTTTAGGGAACAGTGGGCAGTGTGTTGGGTTAGTGTACAGAGTTGACTGTAAAGTACCTGATGTTGCAGACCCCCAGCTCCTCCTGTACATGTTTAGGAAACAGCAGTCTGGAGCTGCTGTCTCCACTCAGACTGTCAGACACGATGAACAGCAGGGGGCGCCGGCACGTCTTCACAAACCGCCTGACAGAGGAGGAACATGTACATACACACACAAATTAATACGGAACAAAACCTCAGTATTAATATCTTCTGCAGTCACAGTGAGTCCCTCAAAACACGACGAGCTCACCTCAGAATATCATGCAGGGACCCAGGCTGCCTGTAGAACTGGTTAGGAAAGTCCTGAGAGCGTGCAAGAGCGAGGGAGAAATAAAGAGAGAAATTAACACCAGATACACAAATGTTGAACTCAATGTCAAGAAAAAAACTAAAAAAATACGTAAAACTTTTCTTACTACTGTAAACGTTTAAGTGCTGTGTTGTCGTGGCAACGATACTGTCTGTAAGTACTAAGTAGGTAGTGTACTGTACCTCCACCAGTATGAGCTTCCTGTCTGAGTCCGAGGCCCCTCCCTCTCCGCTCATCTGCAGGCGGTTGTACTTGTTGGCCCTGAGAAGGAACTCCTGGAACAGGCCTGTTTGAGAGCTGCCATAGAAACCATTGAACCTCGAGTCTGGGGAGGAAGGAAGAAAACGGTAAAGTTCATGTGATTATGTGTTGGATGTACGCTGGCAATCCAACTGTTATTTGTCCAATGACGTTTATTGTGTCTACTTCTTGAACATACAGTACAATAAAAACAAATGATCAACAAAAAACAAAAACGGGAAAACACAAAATAGAGGTACTAGCCTGTTTGGTCCAGACAGACCTCGGGCCTGTTTAGGAGGGTGCAACGTTACAAAAATGTACTAAACAGATAGGATAGTTTGTTATGTGGAATAAGGAATCATGTCAGCCCCACACAATCAATTTCTATCTGCAACGTTCAGAAAGTTTTACACCACTGAATACACACCAGGTTTTTCTCACCTGGGTCGAAGGTCTGTCTGTAAGTGTCAGGGTCTGAGCGGTCTGCGCTGGGTCGGTACTCTGAGAGGCTGGAGGGGTTGCTCCACTCCTGCACCCTGTAGCCCAGTTCCTGGGCCAGAACCTGCACTGTAGCTGACTTCCCACACCCAGACGGACCGGTCAACAGCAGGATAGCGCCACCCTGTGGACACAGTAAAATTTGAGTACTGAGAGCTTTCAGAAAACTTGTGTTTAGATTAGATTTCATAGAAATGGGAAAATGTTTGGGGTGGGGTGGTGCAATAAAATGTGCTCGTGCACAAATATATATATATTCAGATTTTTCATGGGGTGCTGTTGGTATAAATGAGCAGTAGGCCACGTTTTAGCTTTGATTTGGTGTATTATTCTCAATTGAAAACACAAGTATTCAGAATTTGAAGTGCTAAAAGTGTCTCTAAAACTGTGATGAATGCATAGTGCCATAACAGTGATCAATAGCCATCTTTTGAGCTTTAAAAACATCAGAGCCAAACCTTTGCAGTCTTGGGGTCCACGTGTACTCTCATCCAATCCTCCACCTCTTCAATCTTCTTTTTGTGGACGGCCAGTTCAGCCTACACAAGGCCAAACAGAGATAAGTGTGTGATGAAATTCACAACTTCACTCCAGTGGGGTCTGGTGGTCTAGTCTTTCCCCCAGGATGGTTACCTGAGAGTGGGGTTTGTGTGTGTCCACCCAGGGCTCATCCTGGTCCCCCTGTGCAGGCTCTGTGGAGGTAGAGGTCTGGAGCTTGGAGGCGTTGGGGTCTGCCCTCCTCTTACGGAGGCGTTTGCTGCTGTTGGGGTCGGTGCTGGACGGCCGGGCCTTGCCAACCCAGGTACCTCCAGAGAGGGCTACGCCTCCAATGCCTGAGGAGAGGGAGAGGTTGGCATTGCCGAGGTGTTCACCGAATGATGGCTCCACCCAACGATCCAGCTGGGGGGAGAGAGATGTTAGTGAAGTGACAGTGCATCCTTTTAACGTGTTAGCGATCTACTTTGAACTCACATCCACACTCGCACACCATGAACTCACTTTATTAGAGGCTACTTTTCCTCTCAGAAAAAGTTTTGACATCATAAGATGTGGTGCTTCACATTGACAAAAGGAGCCAGCTGGTCAATGCAAGACTGAGGAAGATGGAATAGAAAACAATCATTAGCTTATATCATAACGTATGCAGAAAACAGACTAGCTTAGCTAGCTAACGTAGCTACCTAGCGCCAATTTTACTAACGTTTGCTAGGAATTGAGTTTGCTACTGAGTAATAGCTATCTACGTGGCATAACTAAGTAGGAATAAGGTCGATTAAGTCACCAGAGCTACAATAGTAGCTAACACGTCCAACGTTTCGAATAGTCTAGCTAACTCTAGTTGTCAAACAAGTTAACAAAGTAACGTTAAGCTAAAGTTGCTAGTTAGTTAGCTATCTACGCAGACTTCACTTCTCACGCACAAACCTAGCTAGATAAATGAAACAAAGTACGCATACCTTTCTTGGCCATCCTCTGAAGTAATTCCAAACTTTGAAAGTCACATGTATTATAACTTACGTTTGTAATAGAAACGCAAATACATAACAAACGTCGATTCAAAACACCACAACAGAGAGCGTTTTCCCTTTAAAATTGAGGTCCTTCTGCCAACGCGGCGCGCAATACCGACGTCACATTACTCACACGGGGTGCGTGTTCTCCAAATACACGATTCACGAAGCTTTGTTGTATTTTACTCATAAGTAACTTTGATTGAGTGGGTTACTGATTGTTACAAATTGCCTGGTTTTGTTAACAAAAGTAACGAACAAAATAGGAGAACTTTCCGAGTTCTAAGGTACCTGTATTTGGTCACGTGCAGTGCACGCAAAGCAAAGAAAAACAGCGATGAAAATCATGAAGCGACCAAATATTCTACTGACAGGTAATGTTAAACAAGTCCCCATCCAACGAGTTAACTATCTATTTAACTATCACCGTCTACCCGCCTCTATAACGATATTTAATTTGTAAGTTTATAGACCGTTCAGGGCGATTATGTGCTTGTGGCTAGCCAATGATGCACCACAAATAAGCTCGAAAGATGCTGCGTGGTCGAAATTCCTGGTTGGTAACGTTAGCTAGCTACTAACGTTAGTAGGTGCTGTACCTAACAACCCCCTTCGTAACTTTGGCATCATTCACTTGCAAATGGTTTGCATAGATACCAAATTTAGAAATAGAAAAGTAGTATGTTTGGAACGTAGTTGCAGATGTACAACGGCGAAGTAGGCTAAATTTGAGGTAGCTCCCTACCTAGTTAGCACGTTGTTTATAATGATTATGCCATCCTGACAGGCACCCCTGGCGTAGGGAAGACCACCCTGGGAAAAGAGCTTGCCCAGAGGACAGGACTAACCTATGTCAATGTAGGCGACCTGGCACAAGAAGGTAAGAAGAGACACTAGGGGTCTATTCATTAGTCTGATCCCGTTGCAAAACGTTTTGCAATGGAAACCGTTAATTCCAAACGGAAAATGTTTTGCAGCGAAAACGAGTTTCTATTGGTCAGTTAGGCCCCTCCCCGTTCTTTGCGTTTGGGTCATAAAGGGTTTCTGTTGCGGAAAAAACGTTTTCCAAACGTATTCTGACTAATGAATAGACCCCAGATGACCAAGTGCATAAGGGTACACTAGCTACAGTCTCTTCAGAAAGTATTCACACACCTCGTCTGTTTCCACATTTTATTGTTACAGCCTGAATTTAAAATGGATGAAATTGAGAGGAAAACATTGTCACTGGCCTACACACAACACCACATAATGTCAGTGGAATTATGTTATTTGACATTTTTACTAATTGATAAAAAGTGAAAAGTTTACATTTCTTGAGTCAATAAATATTCAACCCCTTTTGTTATGGCAAGCCTAAATAAGTTCAGGAGGAAAAATGTGCTTAACAAGTCACGTAATAAGTTGCATGGATGCACTCTGTGTGCAATAAGTGTTTAACATGTTTGTTTAAACAACTCTCTGTACCCCACACATACAATTATTTACATTTACATTTTAGTCATTTAGCAGACGCTCTTATCCAGAGCGACTTACAGTAGAGTGCATACATTTTATTACATTTTTTTTTTATTTTATTTTTTTTTATTTTACATTTTTACATATTACATATTACATATTAAATTTTTTACATACTGAGACAAGGATATCCCTACCGGCCAAACCCTCCCTAACCCGGACGACGCTATGCCAATTGTGCGTCGCCCCACGGACCTGCCGGTTGCGGCCGGCTGCGACAGAGCCTGGGCGCGAACCCAGCCCAGCCTGGGCGCGAACCCAGAGACTCTGGTGGCGCAGCTAGCACTGCGATGCAGTGCCCTAGACCACTGCGCCACCCGGGAGGGTGGTAAGGTCCCTCTGTCGAGCAGTGAATTTCAATTACAGATCGAACCACACAGACCAGGGAGGTTTTCCAACGCCTCGCAAAGAAGGGCACCTATTGATAGATGGGTAAACATTTTTAATAAGCAGACATTGAAATATCCCTTTGAGCACGGTGAAGTTATTAAAGATACAGGCGTCCTTCCTAACTCAGTTGCCGGAGAGGAAGGAAACGTCTCAGGGATTTCACCATGAGGCCAGTGGTGACTTTAAAACAATTACAGAGTTTAATGTGGCTGTGATAGAAAAACTGAGAATGGATCAACAACATTGTAGTTACTCCATAATACTAGCCTAATTGACAGAGGGAAAAGAAGGAAGCCTGTACTGAATAAAAATATCCTGTTTGCAACAAGGCACTAAAGCTTTGTGGCAAAGCAATTAACTTTTTATCCAGAGTACAGTGTTATGTTTGTGCAAATACAACACATTACTGAATACCACTCCATTTTGTTCAAACATTTATTTATTTTTTATTTCACCATTATTTAACCAGGTAGGCCAGTTGAGAACACGTTCTCATTCACAACTGTGACCTGGCCAAGATAAAGCAAAGCAGTGCGACAAAAACAACAACACAGAGTTACACATAAACAAACGTACAGTTAATAACACAATAGAAATATCTATGTACAGTGTGTGCAAATGTAGGTAGGTAGGCAATAAATCGGCCACAGAGGCGAAATAATTCAAGTTTAGCATTAACAATGGAGTGATAGATGTGCAGATGATGATGTGCATGTAGAGATACTGGGGTGCAAGAGGATAAGTAACAGTTATGTGGGATGAGGTAGTTGGGTGTGTTATTGACTGATTGGCTGTGTACAGTACAGGTACAGTGATCGGTAAGCTGCTCTGACAGCTGATGCTTAAAGTTAGTGAGGGAGAAATAAGTCTCCAGCTTCAGTGATTTTTGCAATTCGTTCCAGTCATTGGCAGCAGAGGACTGGAAGGAAAGGCGGCCAAAGGAAGTTTTGGCTTTGGGGATGACCAGTGAAATATACCTGCTGGAGCGCGTACTATGGGTGGGTGTTGCTATGGTGACCAGTGAGCTGAGATAAGGCGGGACTTTACCTAGCATAGACTTATAGATGAGCATAGTGGTGGCTGCGTCATGTTATGGGTATGCTTATAATCGGACTGTGGAGTTTTTCAGGATAAAAAAGAAACGGAATGGAGCTAAGCACAGGCAAAATCAGAGAGGAAAACCTGTTATGTCTGCTTTCCACCAGACACTGGGAGATTACTTCACCTTTCAGCATGACAATAACCTAAACACAAGGCCAAATCTAACACTGGAGTTGCTTAACAAGACAGTGAATGTTCCTGAGTGGCTGGGTTACAGTTTTGACTTACATTACCAGTCAAAAGTTTGGATACACCTACACATTCCAGGGTTTTTCTTTATTTGTACTATTTTCTACATTGTAGAATAATAGTGAAGACATCAACACTTTGAAATACCACATATGGAATCATGTAGTAACCAAAAAAGTGTTAAACAAATCAAAATATATTTTATATTTCAGATTCTTCAAAGTAGCCACCCTTTGCCTTGACAGCTTTGCACACTCTTGGCATTCTCTCAAGCAGCTTTGAGGTAGTCACCTGGAATGCATTTCAATTAACAGGTGTGTCTTGTTAAAAGTTAATTTGTGGGATTTCTTTCCTTAATGCAACCACTGTGTCAAATAAAAAATAAAAAAAACTTTACGGAAAAAGCATAATCTGAGAATGGCGCTCAGAGCCCAAACCAGCTAGAGAAATATCTGACATGTTGGGTAGTCAACATTATTCATAAAGAAAATTATAAATTCACTTACCTTTGATGATCTTAATCAGAATGCACTCCCAGGAATCGCAGTTCCACAATAAATGCTTGTTTTGTTCGATAATGTCCATCATTTATGTCCATTTATGTCCAATAGCTTCTTTTGTTAGGGCGTTTGGTAAACAATCCAAAAGCGCGATCTGGTCCATTCGGACGAAACGTTCAAAAAGTTATATTACAGGTCGAAGAAACTTGTCAAACTAAGTATAGAATCAATCTTTAGGAAGTTTTTATCATAAATGTTCAATATTGTTCCAACCGGAGAATTATATTGTCTGTAGAAAAGCACTGGAACGAGAGAAACCTCTCAAGTGAAAGCGCGTGACTAAGAACGAGGCTGCAGGCAGACCCCTTAGTCAAACAGCTCCCATCCGGCCCCCCTTCACATAAGCAGCCTGAAACAACGTTCTAAAGACGGTTGACATCTCGTCGAAGCCTTAGGAAGAGAAAAAATACCCATATCCCAAAGTCTATTCGATAGCGGTGAGTTCAAAAACTACAAACCTCAGATTTTCCACTTCCTGTTTGGATTTTCTCTCAGGTTTTTGCCTGCCATATGAGTTCTGTTATACTCACAGACATGATTCAAACAGTTTTAGAAACTTCAGAGTGTTTTCTATCCAATACTAATAATAATATGCATATATTAGCATCTGGGGCTGAGTAGGAGGCAGTTCACTCTGGGCATGCAATTCATGCAAAAGTGAAAATGCTGCCCCCTATCCCCAAAAAGTTCATGTTCGTAGATGTCAAATGATGTTTCTAATCAATCCTTAGGGTGTTTTTATCATAAATATTCAATGTTTCAACCGGACAATACAGTTTTCATTGGAAAGGGAACGGAGCTCGCGCGCGAGACTAAACGAAAGGCTTTCAGCTGAGCCACCTGCTTAGAGTGGTCTTATTCTCTCCCCTTTCACAATAGAAGCCTGAAACAACTTTCTAACGACTGTTGACATCTAGTGGAAACCTTAGGAAGTGCAATCTGACCCCATTTACACTGGATATTGGATAGGCAATCACTTTTTTTTTAAACTACAAACCTCAGATTTCCCACTTCCTGGTTGGATTTTTCTCAGGTTTTTGCCTGCCATATGAGTTCTGTAATACTCACAGACATTATTTTAACAGTTTTGGAAACTTTAGAGTGTTTTCTTTCCAAATCTAATTATATGCATATCATAGCTTCTGGGCCTGAGTAACAGGCAATTTACTATGGGCATGCTTTTCAAACTTCCCAATGCTGCCCCCTATCCCAATGAAGTTAAAGTGCAGTCGCAAAATCCATCAGGCGCTATGATGAAACTGGCTCTCATGAGGACCGCCACAGGAATGGAAGACCCAGAGTTACCTCTGCTGCAGAGGATAAGTTTATTAGAGTTACCAGCCTCAGATTGCAGCCCAAATAATTGCTTCACAGAGTTCAAGTAACAGACACATCTCAACATCAACTGTTCAACGGAGACTGCGTAAATCAGGCATTTATGGTTGAATTGCTGCAAAGAAACCACTGCTAAAGGACACTGATAAGAAAAAGAGACTTGCTTGGGCCAAGAAACACGAGCAATGGATATTAGACTGGTGGAAATCTGTCCTTTGGTCTGATGAGTCCAAATTTTAGATTTTTGGTTCCAACCACTGTGTCTTTGTGAGATGCAGAGTTTGTAATTTATTTAGAATTCAAAGCACACTTAACCAGCATGGCTACCACAGCATTCTGCAGGGATACGCCATCCTATCTGGTTTGTGTTTAGTGGGACTATCATTTGTTTTTCAACAGTACAATGACCCAAAACACACCTCCAGGCTGTGTAAGGGCTATTTGACCAAGAAGGAGAGTGATGGGCTTCCCAATCACTCGCCCTCAACCCAATAGAGATGGTTTGGGATGAGTTGGACTGCAGAGTGAAGGAAAAGCAGTCAACAAGTGCTCAGCATGTGTGGGAACTCCTTCAAGACTGTTGGAAAAGCATTCCTCATGAAGCTGGTTGAGAGAATGGTAAGAGTGCAAAGTTGTTATCAAGGCAAAGGGTTGCTACTTTGAAGAATCTCAAATATAAAATGTATTTTAATATAACACTTTTTGGGTTACATGATTCCATGTGTTATTTCATAGTTTTGATGTCTTCACTATTCTACAATGTAAAAAAATAAATAAAGAAAAACCCTTGAATGAGGAGGTGTGTCGAAACTTTTGACTGGTACTGTAAATCTACTTAAAAATCTATGGCAAGACCTGAAAATAGTTGTCTGGCAATGATCAGCAACTAATTTGACAGAGCTTGAATAATTTAGAAAAGAATAATGGGCAAATGTTGCACAATCCAGGTGTGAAAAGCTCTTAGAGACTCAAAGACTCACAGCTTTAAATCACTGCCAAATGTTTGACTTGGGTGTGAGTACTTATGTAAATTAGGAATGTCCTATATTTCTCTTCAATACATTTTGCTAAAATTTCTAAAAACATGTTTTTACTTTATTGGTGAGGGGGGGGGGGGGAAACAGATTTAATCCATTTGGAATTCGGGCTGTAACACCTAAAGTGGAATAAGTCCCGGGTATGAATACTTTCTGAAGCCACTGTATCTATCATAACACTACCCCATCACGACTCATTGTGTTTTCACATGACAGGAGTAGAAATAGGCCCATATCTGATTATTAGTTTTGGAGAGCATGCTGATGATGTTTGTCTTGGTCTCTTCAGGGCAGCTGTTTGATGGATTTGATGAAGAGTACCAGTGCCCAGTGTTAGATGAAGACCGGGTGAGTCTTATTTCATCTAAAACAGTCTATTCACATCTCATGACAAAGCCGGTGTATTTTAGGTACTGCAGTTACCCGCCACACGACTTGTGTGTTTTTGTTTCCCCTTGCTGTTTTTTTAAGGCTGACTGTTTTACTACCTTGTTCCAGGTGGTGGATGAGCTGGAGGATAAGATGGGGGACGGAGGGGTGATAGTGGACTACCACGGCTGTGACTTCTTCCCAGAGCGCTGGTTTCAGATTGTCTTCGTGCTCCGCACAGACAACACCAACCTCTACAGCCGGCTGGAGGGCAGGTGGGTTTCTCCTGGCAAATTGAAAAAGGTTTAACAGTGTATTTGCTAGACGTCGCGAACACGGACTACATTATCACTGTCGTGCTGTTTTCCAAATGGGCTACAGACACTATGACCCTGTGTGCGCCTCCTTACTTTTTCTTTTCTTCATACTATCGTGCCAACCTAAGTCTTTTTACGCTGGCTGAGAGATTTTATTTGCCTGTTGTGCTTTCAACACGGTTCCAGCTACTATGGTTGGCGCATAAACAGGCCAGTGGTTTGCAACCCAGTATGGCTCGGCTCAGTAGTCTAAAAAGGGTCTCTCTCTCCTACAACTCGCTGACATGCTCCTCCCTTTCCTTCTCCTTCATGGGGGGGCTACATAGGGAAGTGTTTTGTACAATCTCTTATTTCTCTCTGTGTACCCCCTGTAGAAGAAATGCAAAACACACAGAGAGAGAGAGAGAGACTGTACAAAACACTTCCCTCTTCCCTGGTGAGACCCTATGGAGGATTCAGGAAGGTCTAACACATTATGTGTATTTTTCTCTCTCTTTCTCTGTCTCCACAGGGGCTACACAGGGAAGAAATTGCAGGACAATGTCCAGTGTGAGATCTTCCAGACCATCTATGAGGAGGCCATGGAGGCCTACAAGGAGGAGATTGTCCACCAGTTGCCCAGCAACGAGCCTGAGGACCTGGAGCGCAACCTGGAGCAGGTAGTCCAGTGGATAGAGCAGTGGGTGAAGGACAACAACTAGCATGGACACAAACCCTAGAAACCAAAACAGTGCATGGCTGGAATCTTCTTCATACTAGAAAAAACATACCAATGGACTCTTTGTTTGTTGAAAAAAAAAAAATATCTATATGCCTTTAACTTATAGCAATCGCACACATACTAGGATAGTACTGAGGCTTTAAATCCTGGTTTTGGTCTTGGTTCTGATCCTGGTTTTGGTTCGAGCACAACATGTATCACACCTGATTCTGAATTGATCAACCAATCATTGAGTTGTTGAAATGGGTGTGATAGTCTTGGACTGGAACAAAAATATGCCCCAGGTCTGAAAATGAAATTCATCTAGCATAGTTGACAACATTGATGACATAAAATTGGTAAACAGTACACTCTATTGTAGACGTGTTTACAGTCTAAGACATGGACAAGCATGGTTCCCTCACTGAGCAGAGGCCCAGTGTAATGATAATAAATATTTACGTCTCAAATGGCAGCCTGTTAGCTATATAGTGCACTAATTTTGACCAGGGCCTTGGACACTGGTCGACGGTAGTGCACTATATGTGGTAGCTGGTGTCAGTTAGGATGCACCCATTGGCTGTGTTTATTCCCTTCTTGGACTGTATGGTTAACCACATCTTCATTTAGGATGAAAGCTAGGGCAGTAAGCATGTTTGGATACTGACTTGTGTTGCAAGAGCTGTTCATGTACAAGCTAGATGTCATGAAACACCATGTCATCACAAGATTTGGGCAGTATTCAAGTCCAAATGCATGCGTCACTATATCTCTACTCTGCTAAGGGAAATGTTTTGTCATTTTATAGTCTTTAAGGATGGGCAAAATTGAATGTGTATTAGTTGGATGCATGCTGCATTTTCTTGTGGCATAGATTGATTTAAAACTGATTACAATTTATTTTGCATTTATTGCATTGCAATGGTTTATCTACATAAAAAAAAAACATGCCTTTTGGTTAAATGTGTTTGTTTTTTTTACTTTTATTTTTATTATTTTTGAATAGTATTATCTTTTAAATTCATAATTTCTTGTGGACATTGGTAGCCATAAACCTCGTCATTCAGATTTCAACAACACTTAATAATGCAGGAATTATGTTTTTGCCAGAAGTTTTTTTTTCATTTTTATTTTTCATTTTAGGTTTTATATTTCCATTTTATTTTGAAAAGATGCATGAAACATTTCATTTTGTCCTCATACCGCTAGTATTTCCATGAAATACTCACAGGTTTTAACAGTAGACAGTGGTCGTTTTTGTATGGCTAAAGCTTTATACTGTACAAGGAAGGAATGATGGTGGAACCACATAATAAAGAATACAAATGCATTTATCATGAACTGGTGATTTATTGGATCTGTAGCTAAAGCCCAGGGGTGTCTCAGGGGTGTCTAAAGGCCAGGGGTGTCTCAGGGGTGTCTAAAAGCCAGGGGTGTCTAAAAGCCAGGGGTGTCTAAAGGCCAGGGGTGTCTCAGGGGTGTCTAAAGGCCAGGGGTGTCTAAAGGCCAGGGGTGTCTCAGGGGTGTCTAAAGGCCAGGGGTGTCTAAAGGCCAGGGGTGTCTCAGGGGTGTCTAAAAGCCAGGGGTGTCTAAAAGCCAGGGGTGTCTAAAGGCCAGGGGTGTCTCAGGGGTGTCTAAAGGCCAGGGGTGTCTAAAGGCCAGGGGTGTCTCAGGGGTGTCTAAAGGCCAGGGGTGTCTAAAGGCCAGGGGTGTCTCAGGGGTGTCTAAAGGCCAGGGGTGTCTAAAAGCCAGGGGTGTCTAAAGGCCAGGGGTGTCAAACTCATTTTGCCCTGGAAGCTGCATTCTGTCTCGGACGAAGTCCGGATTGGTTATATTTCCTCACCATCAAAAAGTTTTGGGTATTTTTCGAAATTCCCTGACTGTTAAGCTTTCATTTTGGTGATTTATTAGCGAGCTGATGAATGTCGGTCCCTTATAATTTCTACACAGGGATAATCTCAATTTCATACTCCTCACCACCTCTTCTCGACTCCTCAAAATCCATTGGAGAAGGTCAGAGGGGAGAACCCCTCTGTTTCGATTTGGTTTAGTCATTTAAGTACATTGTGGTTTTGAGTAAAAACAACCAGTAGGCTGGATTGGACCCCATGGCATATGTTTCACACCCCTGCTACAGGCTATAAACTAAACTGAGCTATTATTTCTATTGGTGTGCTGCATCTGTAACTGAAATAGCCAGCTTGAGGAGCAAGCCTAGTCTGCAACAACAAAAAAAGGAGTAAAATGCAAATTAGAGTAACGGCAAAAAAGTAGCAATTAGTAGTCAAAAGGGCCAAGGGGGGTTTCAGATCATATCACTGGTTTCGATCCCCGTTTTAAGAGCGCGCCAGTTACACCCACCGCACCAGGGGTGCGTTCAGTTCGATTGAACGTGTGCTACGTTGCGTAGGGGCTTGTACTGAACGGCACGTTTCCCCAAACCGCAACCAAACCCCTCCCCGTTTGTTAACTAATCGCTTAGAAACGAGCCGTTCCCGTTTAATTGAACGTTGCATTACGTTTTTTTCAGTTTGAGTTGTATGCATTGCGTCTTGCAACAGATCGTTTACCGTTTAAGAGGCAAACGGAACGAAACGGTGAGCGACCTACCTAAATTTGTCCAATAGAAACTCGTTTTCGTTGCAAAAGTTTTCCGTTTGGAGTAGGCCTTATTAAACAGTTTCGCAGCAGACGAACGTTTTGCAAAACAATTGGCGTAATGAATACACCCCTGGTTCGACCGGCCAGCCCAGGTGTGTTTCTTGTCAGACGGCTATGTCACGCACAGGGACTGGTTGGTCACATGGTCCAGCTCCAACGTTCTGCGGAAATTAATTAGCGGAAGAAACAGGTGGATGTATCATCCGCAGGTAAGCAAAATTCAAATACATTTCATATTTAACGTCAACGGAGTTGTCACGTTTAGGAATATATATTACAGATGTTTTAATATATGTGCTTATCAGTTTTATGTAGGTTATATGTGATGATGCAAATAGCAATTTCATGGGGATGGTAAACTGTCTGGACAGCAACCTGGTAACTTTACAAATCAGGTTAATATTAATTAAAACATAGATAATGCCGTGAAAGATCAGTAGTTCTGTACTCAGAGGTTAGGCCAATAATAACAATAAGTGTTTGTAGAATGTTCCCGAAGATCCACTTCGCCATGTGGTGGACTGCATGCCCAAAATGTCAAACAATCAGACAATGTCTATTGATTTAATGAAATTGTGGACACGAGTTTTAGTTCAGATTTGATGTAGCCTTGTCATGTGGTTTAGATTATTTATTTTTTATGTCGACAAAGACCCAACTTCCAAGGTGTAATGGAGTTGTAACCGGCTGCTACAGTCTCTTTTAAAATGGCTATGTTAGGTCAGAACAAATAGGTCATCAGATTGAGCCTTTTTGCAAACCTACAGTAGTTATGAAAGTATGTAGGATATACTGTAGATATTCAGTACACAACCTTGCTCCCGCTTTACACCTACCTACATGTACAAATTACCTCGACTAATTTGTACCCCTGCACATTGACTCGGTACCGGTACCCCCTGTATATAGCCTCGTTATTTTGTTACTTTTTATTTTTTTACTTTAGTTTATTTAGTAAATATTTTCTTAACTATTTTTGAACTGCATTGTTGGTTAAGGGCTTGTAAGTAAGCATTTCACGGTAAAGTCCACACCTGTTGTATTCCCGAGCATGTGACAAGTAAGATATTTAATTTGATGCATGTGGGTCATTGAGGGAGTTATATTACGCTGGCCCGGGTTGAACTGGGCAATGGCCAGTCACGTTATTGGGCAAAAGCGGGGAGGGAGGAGCGCCCTTCTCAAATCAAACAGTAATCTGCATGTCAACAAGGCAGCATGTCTACGTCCAGAAACATGCATATCTTTTCCATAAAATTTATGTTTAGAACTTTTAAACTAAGAGAGAGCAGGCACTTGGCTCACGTCGGGAGGCAGCCTGGCATCACTTTTCTCCTGGTTCAAACTTCTTCCACCGGGGTAACCCGGGCCAGATAAACAAACTCCCTCAGTGTAACTGACTGTCACCTGTTTGTCGTCATTCCAGGTGACACAGCCAGAGAGGAAATCAGAGCCATATAAACATATTCATACTGAACAGCAAGGCCATGTGAGTCTGGCCCGGTGACTGTGTAAAAGAGGTATTATTCCAACTATTTTCCATATTTTTTGTTGTTTTGCGATGTTACTATTGATGCAAGATACAACAATGCCAAAATTGTGAAGAGATATTGTGGTCATTTAGTGATGGGAGATTTACTTGAGTTACTTGACATGCTATAGAAAACTATAAACTTGTTACCAAATTTTCCCCACATTGTTTTGTTTGTGGGAGACTTTTATTATTTAATTTTTATTGATTTAACCACCAGGATAGTCCACTCACTAAAAATGTATTGCTTTCCAGTAATCCACATGAGGTTTAGGTGAATCTGGGGTTACGTGTAGGTTCTTTGTGTTATCTGGGGGGTAACAGTATATCTGGCATTGCCAATACCCAAGAAGCTCCTGATTGAAGACAGTGCCCGTTTGCATGCAACTACTGCCCCCCCACACACACACAAATCAAATCAAATTTTATTTGTCACATGCACCAAATACAACAGGTAGCCCTTACTGTGAAATGCTTACTTACAAAACCTTAACCAACAATGCAGTTCAAGAAAGAGTTAAGAAAAATATTTACCAAATAAACTAAAAAAGAATAATGCATAAAAAATCAGAAAGTAACAAGAAAATTACATACCAATAATGATACATATCAATAACACACACACACTGTAATAGTACTCTAGATCATGTCTCATGTCTTGAGGTTAACAATCTTTGTCCTGTAATGCTTTTGTAAAGGTAGTTTAGAGGTCACACAAAGTATACTGCATAGATTCGAGACAATCAAGTAGCTCATCCTTTGGCAATATTGTCCTGTATTTTCTAACCACTGCCTCTCTCCTCTCCGTGTCTGTACGAGGGCAGAGACCAGTGGGTCCCCATGTCTGCTAGAGGAGGTTCCTCTGGCCGTTTCAACTGTGTCCGGGATGCAGAACCTCACTACGACCAGGTTCCAGTGGGCTCCTTATGGAGGGACCAGGACCTCCCTCCTCCTCCTCGCTCCCTTAGGGGTTTCAGGGAGGCAGACCTGGCTGTGAGCTCCGACCCCCTGCCCCCCCCTCCCCTCCCAGACCAACCCCCCGTGGGCCCTGACTTCTACCCTCCTAGCGACGGTGCCCCGGAGCGCCTTGACAACGACAGCGCAGCCATGGACATCAAACCCGTCCATCGCTTCATTCCTGACTCCTTCAAGAACTTCTTCCGCGGCAACAGTGTCCGTGGTAGCAGCAACAAGCCCTTCTCCTTACCCCCCTCCCCGCCGCTGACGGAAAAAGACGACCTCAAACCAGGAACCACTAGAGGTGTCCCCTGCTCCCCTCCCCCCTCTCCCTCCCTCCCCGGCTCCTACCTGGACCCGTACGGAGGCTCTGGCGGCAGCTACAACTCCCGAAAAGAACGTGACGCCATGTTGCTAGGAACCGATGCCTTCGAGTCTGTCTCTGGCGTCACATTCCGCTCAGCCAAGACCTACAGCGAGCGGGTGGAGGATTACCACCAGCGCTACGCCTATATGAAGTCCTGGGCGGGGTTACTGCGCATCCTGGGCTGCGTCGAGCTCCTTTTGGGCGCTGTCGTCTTCGCCTGCGCGTGTGCTTATGTGCACAAGGACAACGAGTGGTTCAATATGTTCGGCTACTCCCAGCCACAGTTGTTCGGGGGGTTAGGGGGCGGCGCAGCAGCCTACGGAGGCAGCGGATCGTTCAGCTACGACGGACCCAAAACCCCCTTCATCTTGGTAGTGGCTGGCCTGGCCTGGATAGTAACAGTCATTATGCTAGTCCTGGGGATGACCATGTACTACCGTACCATCCTCCTAGACTCGTCTTGGTGGCCCTTGACTGAGTGTGTGATTAACCTGGCCCTTGGGTTTCTCTACATGGTAGCAGCGGCAATGTACGTCAGGGACACAACCAGAGGAGGCCTCTGTTACATCCCTGTCTTCAACAACGGAATCAACGGGGCCTTCTGTCGTACAGAGGCCGGCCAGACCGCCGCCATTATTTTTCTGTTCGTCAACATGATAATATATTTTGTGGGCGCCGGCGTGTGTCTGAAGCTGTGGCGGCACGAGGCGGCGAGGCTGAGGAGGGAGGGGTTAGCGCAGGAGGTGAGGGCAGGATTAGACACACATATAGTTGTCCTTTTGTGCTGCAATTTTTGTGTTTCATGACAAGTCCTTTGCCTCATCCTTTCCCATTGGTCTTCTTTGTTCTCAGATGAAAACCATTGGATCTTCCCTGCCAATATCTGCTGTAAGTCTCTTAGTACACTAGTAGAAAACTTTAATATTTATTCATTTAATTTGTAAAGCTCTTTTTTTTCACACCCAATGTCACATTCTTCATTCCATTACGCTGAGTATACATACTGACAACCATGTTAAATTCCAGTTAATTCAGGAAGTACACTGACATTCCACTTGAACGTTTGGAATTAGAATTTGTTTACTCTCTGAATTGACATGAATTAATATGGAATTTCCCTCAACCCTGCTGACAACGTAGTAACCATACCTCCTATCCCCATCCTTCCCCAGGTGGGCGGTTCCAGGACCTCAGAGCAGACCCCTCTCCCCACCCTCCAGACTATCCCAGAGGTGTTGGACGGCCATCTTGCCTCTCCAGCCGTCCCTCTGATGATGGAGCCAGAGATCCTCAGAGGACACATCCCTGCAGGACACATCCCCAAACCTGTAATCATCGCAGACTACGTAGCGTGAGTACTGACCACCCATTTAACTTTATTTGACCTGTTCTCTGACAGATGGGAGTTTTTAATCGTATGTATTGTTGTGTATCATGCTCCTGCCTTTGTTCGTTGTCATTTGTATCACTGCTTCCTTATTATGTACTTTGTATTTGCTTAATTTTTTGTGAAGAAAAAGAGACTTTGGTCTCAATGGAACTTCCCTGCATATATAAAGGTTAAATAAAATCAAACGTATGGACCTTAAGTACCAAAGGATAGCTGACTGCCACAGTCTGCTTCCTACTAGACTTATCTATCCACGGTGATACGGCGCATAACTCCATCTCACGAGGGCCACACTCAGTCCTGCTTTTTCTATTTCTCTCTCTCTCTGCCACTTAATGGATCAGTTAATGTCATTGATGGGCAAGAGAGTTCACACACACACCTGGTTGCCCAGGTGGTAGACATTTGTTTCTACATATAAAGGCCTTAAAAAACCAACCCTGCATTTCTATGCGGTTCGTGTGTGTGTGTGTGTATAAGAAGAGTAATTTTAGACTATTTGAGATGCACCCATGCTTGTTGATGACCTCTACTTTGTATTTGTTGTGTGAACAGGAAGTACCCGACCATCCGTACGGAGGAGGAGAGGGACCAGTACAAGGCTGTGTTTAAGGACCAGTATGCTGAGTACAAAGAGCTGCATGCTGAGGTCCAGGCCATGGCCAAGAGGTTTGACGAAATGGACGAACTGATGAGGAACCTGCCTCCACGGCCCTCCAGTCAACTGGTACGGAGACCGAGAGAGAGAGAAAGATACACAAGCACGTCACACGTAGACTACTCTCTCTCTCTCTCGCTCACACACACACACCAATCATATTGACAAACATAAAGCTACCATAAATTATAGCCTAATGTCCATTCACATCATTCTAGTGCTTTTTACCAATCCCTTGTTCAAAGTTAAAGATCTTCTTTCAGGAGAAGAAACGCATCGATACCATAGTATTGGAGTACCAGAGAAAGAAAGAGGTAAGTGATTTTTGAGTCTTATTTTAATAGAGAATGTGTATATAAGTAAGGGGACCCACTACAGGTCCTGAGCCCTAACAATGACCTGTAGAGTAGTTTTAGGTTTCAGTAATATGTTTATGGACGATGCCCAGTAGAAGTTGATCTGCAGAACCGGTTTGTGTAGGCGGGGAGTTTCACATAGTTTCAGGTAGTTTCCCTTTCAGGTAAACCAATGATGTGTGACGGACTGACAGTAGATCGGAGCACTTCCTATTCACTCCTCACTCAGAACTCCTGTTTGAAACATTTATCTCTGTCCTGTCTACACGCACACTGCAGACTAGGACAGATACATCAAATGCAACTATGCCCTTATCTGATGGCTTTCGGTTCCACCATTTATTACCTTATGAAATGGCAAGACATGATATGGGACTTGTTGCCACAGATGTCTTAGGAGGTTGAGGTGTGTGTGTGTGTGTGTGTGTGTGTGTGTGTGTAAGAGAGAGGCAGATGGTGAAAGAGAGAGATGGAGACAGTAAATGACCGAACAAATGTTAACTTTTCTCTCTTTCTTGTTGTCAGGATCCTACGTTCCTTGAGAAGAGGGAGAGGTGTGAGTACCTGAAGAACAAACTGTCCCACATCAAACAGAAGATCAACGAATACAACAAGGTCATGGACTGGAACGACGGATTCAACTAGACGAACACACACACACACACTCTGAACTGTGCAGCTTAACTGAGCCAGGTCAAGCCCGAATGCTGAAGTTTACCGTCCATTACATTATGTTGGATGCCACTCCTTGCCAGTTATATGCATTATGTGGACATGCCATGGGTCAAATCATATAAAGATTTTAGTGCCACAAAAAATTGATATTGAGGCTGGTTTTATAATCTACACGTTTTCTTCTTATCTGATGCATTTGTTTTTATTGATGTCCGTGATATTTTTGTTCAACACCATAATTGTGAGTTGGTTGCCACTGCCCAACCCTGAAGTACAGATCAGTCTCTACACAGTATCCCACCATCAATTTGATAATGAGGGCAGATCAGTCTCTACACAGTATCCCACCATCAATTTCAAAATGAGGGCAGATCAGTCTCTACACAGTACCCTACCATCAATTTGATAATGAGGGCAGATGTCATTCTTTGTTGTGTGTAATTATTTATCTCTATTGTACCATTTTGTAAACTCTAGATACTGTAACAGTATGAAACTAAACAAATCTCTTATGATTTCCTCAACAAGACTTTTCTGCAATAATTGTTTAAATTAAGTGACAAAGCACCTCCTATGTATTATATGTCGTTGTACATGAACACAGTCCAATGTTGTACACTGATGTCAATCCATGTGGTTTATTTGGAACACATGGCATCTCTGGTATATTTTGTACATTTATGTGTAAAAACATTATCCAGTATCATATATTTCTGTTTTGACGTACTTGTCATTTCTTGATAATTGAAGGAAAGTCTGGAAAGTTTGATTTCAGCACAGTTTGATAAAGATCCTAAAAACTATGATGCCTTTTTTTCCCTAGTAGAAATGACCCATTATATTAGTCACAGAAGAGTGTGTGTGTGTGACTAACTATGTCAGTGGGTCGATGAATGTCAGAGAAGACTGGAAGCTGGATCCTTTTTCTGTCAGTCAGTGTCTGTTACAAAAAGGGAATCTTGCCTAAACAATGTCTCACACACACACTTTCTGTCTGTGGAATCTTGCCTAGTCCTCATGACATGGCTGTTGGTCTCGTTAAATCCTGCAGGACTGGTTTGGTCATGATGGACACTAGAGGGGGGATGGGGGGCGTTGGGCATCACAGACCCCCTATTCAAATCATAACGGTGTATAGTTCTGGCTCCACTGCGACTCCCAAGCACCAAGGTGTCATCTTACACACACACCGTAGGCCCTATTAGGTTGAAGATACACAGGTTAGGGCAAGTTACGATTCCATGCGGAAGCTTTTGAAAATAAACAGATTCATGGGACCAGCGCTGTTGCTAAATAGCATATTTGGTGCCTTAGTTTGGAATGTGTCCTTATTTATGCAAAGAGTTCTGGGATATTAGAACCCTCGTGACTTAACCTTGGTTATCTTCAACCTAGCATAGGACCAGGAAGTTATTTTTATTTATAAATATTTTTTTTCTTTATTTTTTTCCCCCAACAGTAACAATATTACACAGCAATACAAATCAAATTGTATTAGTCACATGCGCCAAATACAACAGGTGTAGTAGACCTTACAGTGAAATGCTTACTTACGAGCCCCTAATCAACAATGCAGTTTAAAATACAGATAAGAATAAGAAATAAAAGTAACAAGTAATTAAAGACAGGGACATTACTGTGAATACAAAGGAAAAACGGAAATAATAGAACACCAGGCCAATGCAACAATAAGTGGATACGATTGGCAGATAATGAAGTCATTTTTTGGTTATTATTATTCAATCTATTGCTACGGAAGTGACCAACCCATGCTATGGTCAAAAGGGACAACCTTTTATCTTCCTTGTCCAGTTATCCTAAAAGTTAAAGAAACTCCTTTTAAAATATTTCCTTCCATCTACACTGTTAATGATTTCTTGCACAAAACATTCAATTTTGACAAAATGCCTTGTGTTTTTTGTTCCTCTGATTCAGAATCTATAAAGCTAGTAAACTATGGATTGAAATCCATGAATGGTTGTGTATAAAATCTCCAGAATTACCTATGTTTACCTTTGATGATGTTAAATTAAATGGCATGATGCTTATCCTTGTAATTCCGATCATTTTATAACTATTTTATTAACATTATCCTCTTGGCCAAATATTATATTCACAAATGTAAATGGGATGGAAAAATCCCTTAAAATTATATATATTTTTTTAAATTGAACTGTTACAATTTTATAAATCCCTCAAACTTGTGAATCTTAAAAGTTGGAATAATTATTAGAAGTCATGTCTCTGAATGTTAATGTTGCCTTGTCACATATTCAAGACCAGGAAGTTAACAGATGTCAAGGAAACAAAGCCTATTCTTGTGAAGGAAAACTAACCTGTCTGTGCCTCCAATCTTTGTTTGAAATGTATGACATTCCTTGTCGACTAGTCTTCCTTTTAGGCCTAATTGTCACCAAAATCGAAAACAAAAAAAACATGTAGTCGATCAAGAACAAATTGACGGTGGGAGAGTTTAGATACATTTGGACACACAAAATCAATGTTGTTTGTCACCCATGTGTTTATTAATCAATAATGGATAAAACGGGATCCAAATAATACTGAAACGTTGGGTCAAAATGTTCGCTGACAGAGTAGGTGATACAGAAGTACCCTGTTCTGCATAGGGGAGTGACAAGGAGGAGAAAACTCACTACTGTCATATCCAAGAGAGAGAGCGACCTGCACGCAGTTTTGATCGGTGACGTGCATAGGCGTGTTCGACAATAGCATACGAGTTTCAGCCTGCATCTGTAATCAAAAGAAACGCCGATTCTCCTCGGAACAGGTGAGTTTGCCGTAAATGTTTTTTTTGGTAACTTTTGGTGATATATTCATCTGTAATTTACCATGTAGGTCTACCAAATTACATTTGTTCTTGGATTTTCAATCATGTGGTGAATTTTAGATAAATGTTTATTTTATCACAAGAGAGTAGGCTACCATTGCGGGCATGATTGAAGTTGAACTGGATCGTGTACATATTTTATTCTGTAGAATTACATTCTAAAATGTCCCTCGACTGTGTTGATATTTGGGGCGTTTGCTTTACACACAGATAATTATTTCCTACGATTTACAAACTGAGGTGTAAAAAAAAAAAGGGAACTTTTTCCCCTTCATTCATCAGGTTATTTTTATTGCAATCTAATTCAATTCAAATAATGACATTGTTTTATGATTTTTATTTTTCCCCAACATTAAAAAATATCAGGGAAATTCATTATAAGTATAGCCTATAGTATACAACTATTGTATAACGACACCCAACTCCAGCCTGTTATAATACCAAGCAATTCTGTAGGTCAGGATTATCCCTTGATCATGACTCTGTTATTACATTACACACAAATCATTGGACAAAGGCATTTTCTGTAAAGGGAGTTTTGTTAAGAGCCCGGACGCTCAATCTAAACATTAACACGCGTCACTTGCAGTACGGTTTTGGAACCATAAGAACCATTTCTTTCATAGCAGCAATACATTCTTTTCGAAAGACAAAAAGGTTAAATTGATACACATCTTGCCAGGGTTAGTGTTTCTGTTTCCACACCGCCATATTAACGTGTTACAGCGCTTGTTTACGGAAAACAGATAGACAGAGTGGACTACCTGTGCTAATTAGCCATCTGCGTCTCCGAACACCTGTGTGTAAACGGAAGACTGGTGCCACAAACGTGTTGTCACTGAAAAACACTGTCGGTTGCAACTGCGTTAAAACCAATTAGAACAATGTACATTAAGTGTCTATTTCGCATTTATTTTTGATTTGCTATGAAAGTAGAGGGATTTATGTTTCTAGAAGCGTACCGCAATTGAGAATCGATTAACGTTTAGATCGAGTATTTGGCTGATTTGGCTGCCAGAGCCAATTTGCCTCTAAACAGAACATGTGATGTCCTTGAACTATAAGGAGTAACGTTAGGCTCCTTTGGTCTATTGGGCTAGTTTCTGGAAAGAAAGACAACACGTGGAGGACATGGTATTACTGCTGTGCTCTTCGCCTCTATTAGGCTGCAGAAGGGTCTACTATGCGGTAGATGTTTGCGTAGTCAGTGGAATTTGTCCCAAATGGCACCCTGTTCCCAACATAGTGCACTACTTTTGACCAGATTCCTATAACGGGGATCTATAGTGGTGCACTATAGAGAATAGAGTGCCATTTGGGAGATTTCCTTTGTGTAGTCAGTAGTAGTAGTAGCAGCAGCACATATTTGGGAAGGCCGCCTCCCATCAAGTCATGTTCAAGTGTTTGTACTACATCCCAGGGTTTAGCCGATTCTTCTTTAGGAAAAGGTGAAAGATAATATTTGGGGTGTCCTGATCTCGATATTAAAAAACAAAAAAAAGCAATGTACTGTTAAACCACTTTTTCTTTGGAAATTAATGGTAAAATACTGTACCTAATTTACAGGTAACTGGCTGCCAATAACCGTTAAAATAACATGATTATTTTTACAGTGTACTGTTTTTGTTGTGGTTGCTAACGTGATTTTTATTTTTAAATTAGTGCAGCAGCGACTGGATAGGGTGAAGAGTTGAGACCTAGGAGGACCAGAGGATCCCAGTATGCCCTCTCACAACAAACGCACCTCTCCTTCCTACCATCCCGGCAGCAGACGGTAAGTCCTCCCTCTCTCATCCTATGTACTCATCCCACACAACTCCTCACCCATCTATCTACACTCGTTCTATGTCCTCATCCCATCTCACTCTTCTCCCACCTCACTTACCTCATACCCATCCCTCTACATTAATATACTCAACCCACCTGTCGTTCTCCATCAGATCATTCATACCAGCCTACTCTTCCACCCCACCCTCCCCTACAACCAACCCAACTTTGCAAATTAATAGGAGTAATATGTCCACCCCTCTAACATCTCATCGCTCTCCTCCTCTTCTTCTCTGTCCTCCCCTTCCTACCCCCCCCCCCTTTTTTCCAGGCATGAACACAGGCACAAGCATAGCGAGCATGTCTCCAACCCAGCCTACTCTTTCTACCCAGACGAGGAGCTCCTCCACTTCTACCGCTGGACCTCTCCTCCAGGGGTGATGAAGATCATCTCCATCATCATCATCATCATGTGCGTAGCGGTCTTCGCCTGCGTGGCGTCTACGCTCGCCTGGGACTACGACATGAGCACGATGGGAATGGGTGGCGGCGTCGGCGCCGGGCTGGGGATCGGAGGCGCCGGAGGATATGGTGGGAGCTATGGCAGTAGTTACGGCGGTGGCTCCTCCTACGGCAGCGGTATTGGTGGAGGCTCATCCTACGGCGGAGGTAGCTACGGAAGCGGGACCCAGACTGACCCGCTGGCGGGGAAGGGCTTCATCATTGCCATAGCAGCCATCACCTTCATCGCCGTGCTCATCATCTTCATACTAGTGGTGTCGCGGCAGAACACGTCCCGCTCGCCAAAGTTCTACCTGGGGACCATCATCGTGTCTGCCATCTTGGCAATACTAATGATCATCGCTACTATAGTCTACCTGGTGGCAGTGAACCCCACAGCCCAGTCCTCAGGGTCTGTCTACTACAACCAGATCATACAGCTGTGTTCCCAGTACCAGAATCAGAACCAAGCCCAGGGCATCTTCATCAACCAGTACCTCTACCATTACTGCGTGGTGGAACCTCAGGAGGTAGGTACCATCTTCATCAACCAGTACCTCTGCCATTACTGCGTGATGGAACCTCAGGAGGAGGTCATTAAGTGCTGCATCTCCTGTCAGATTGTGTCAGAGATGTGCTTAGAGAGAGCTAGAGACTCCTTATGGCCGATACCTCGTTTCAAAGTAAAGCGGCTTGATTACACCACGTTCTTGCCCTTTCCTCACCGTCTCAAGCTGTATTCCATTTTATCACTCTGTAGTCTACAGTCACGTACATTTCTCGCCCTCAGTGCACAATTCAATACAATTTGTATATTTCTTGGTACATATTACAATGAGTTAAAATAACAAACTTCCTCCTCCTTCACCCTGGTGCATTATCCCTCTTCCTGTGTGGAACATGCTAACCCACTGACCCTCCTCTCTGTCCCAGGTCATAGCCATCATGTTTACAATGTGTCTCTCTCCCCGTCTCTCTTTAGGTCATAGCCATCTTGTTTACAATGTCTCTCTCCCCGTCTCTCTTTAGGCCATAGCCATCTTGTTTACAATGTCTCTCTCCCCGTCTCTC
Organism: Salvelinus namaycush; assembly: GCF_016432855.1. NCBI lineage: Eukaryota > Metazoa > Chordata > Actinopteri > Salmoniformes > Salmonidae > Salvelinus > Salvelinus namaycush. The sequence continues at coordinate 41,343,147 of NC_052324.1, read as the reverse complement.
TTTAGGCCATAGCCATCTTGTTTACAATGTCTCTCTCCCCGTCTCTCTTTAGGTCATAGCCATCTTGTTTACAATGTCTCTCTCCCCGTCTCTCTTTAGGCCATAGCCATCTTGTTTACAATGTCTCTCTCCCCGTCTCTCTTTAGGCCATAGCCATCTTGTTTACAATGTCTCTCTCCCTGTCTCTCTTTAGGTCATAGCCATCTTGTTTACAATGTGTCTCTCTCCCTGTCTCTCTTTAGGTCATAGCCATCTTGTTTACAATGTCTCTCTCCCCGTCTCTCTCTAGGTCATAGCCATCTTGTTTACAATGTGTCTCTCTCCCTGTCTCTCTTTAGGTCATAGCCATCATGTTTACAATGTGTCTCTCTCCCCGTCTCTCTTTAGGTCATAGCCATCTTGTTTACAATGTCTCTCTCCCCGTCTCTCTTTAGGTCATAGCCATCATGTTTACAATGTGTCTCTCTCCCCGTCTCTCTTTAGGTCATAGCCATCTTGTTTACAATGTCTCTCTCCCCGTCTCTCTTTAGGTCATAGCCATCATGTTTACAATGTGTCTCTCTCCCCGTCTCTCTTTAGGTCATAGCCATCATGTTTACAATGTGTCTCTCTCCCCGTCTCTCTTTAGGTCATAGCCATCTTGTTTACAATGTGTCTCTCTCCCTGTCTCTCTCTAGGTCATAGCCATCTTGTTTACAATGTCTCTCTCCCCGTCTCTCTTTAGGCCATAGCCATCTTGTTTACAATGTCTCTCTCCCCGTCTCTCTTTAGGTCATAGCCATCATGTTTACAATGTGTCTCTCTCCCCGTCTCTCTTTAGGTCATAGCCATCTTGTTTACAATGTGTCTCTCTCCCTGTCTCTCTTTAGGTCATAGCCATCTTGTTTACAATGTCTCTCTCCCCGTCTCTCTTTAGGCCATAGCCATCTTGTTTACAATGTCTCTCTCCCCGTCTCTCTTTAGGTCATAGCCATCATGTTTACAATGTGTCTCTCTCCCCGTCTCTCTTTAGGTCATAGCCATCTTGTTTACAATGTCTCTCTCCCCGTCTCTCTTTAGGTCATAGCCATCTTGTTTACAATGTCTCTCTCCCCGTCTCTCTTTAGGTCATAGCCATCTTGTTTACAATGTCTCTCTCCCTGTCTCTCTTTAGGTCATAGCCATCTTGTTTACAATGTGTCTCTCCCTGTCTCTCTCTAGGTCATAGCCATCTTGTTTACAATGTGTCTCTCCCTGTCTCTCTCTAGGTCATAGCCATCTTGTTTACAATGTGTCTCTCTCCCGCCTCTCTTTAGGTCATAGCCATCTTGTTTACAATGTGTCTCTCCCTGTCTCTCTTTAGGTCATAGCCATCTTGTTTACAATGTGTGTCTCTCCCCGTCTCTCTTTAGGTCATAGCCATCTTGTTTACAATGTGTGTCTCTCCCCGTCTCTCTTTAGGTCATAGCCATCTTGTTTACAATGTGTCTCTCTCCCCGTCTCTCTTTAGGTCATAGCCATCTTGTTTACAATGTGTCTCTCTCCCCGTCTCTCTTTAGGTCATAGCCATCATCCTGGGAATCTTGGTATTTGTGGGTCTGATCATCCTGCTGGTGTTTGCTGTGAAGACGCGTCAGAAGATCAGGCGCTGGGGCCCAGACAGAATCCTCTGGGAGGAGGCCAAGGTTACCAGCAACAGCCTGCGCACACACACCATCGGAGAGTGGGTGAGTGTGTGTGTGTGTGTGAGTGTGTGGGTTTCCAGATAGGGGATGTTTACAGAGGTGTGTGTGCTGTTAAAACAAGGACAGGGACTGACTGTAAAGTCCATGTAATCTTTGATGATTTGATGTACATTTAACTACCTCCATGGTTACCAGGGAAACCGCATTCTACTAGTGTACATCCACGGCTAATTGTGTGTGACATGACAAACATTCAACGGAATTCACTCTCACAGTGACAGTATAGAGTAATGTAACACTACAGTGCTTTCAGAAAGTATTCACACCCCTTGACTTTTTCCACATTTTGTTGTGTTACAGCCTGAATTTATAATGGATTCAATTGTGATTTTTGTGTCACTGGACTACACACAATACCCCATAATGTCAAAGTGGAATCATGGTTTTAAGAATTAATTAAATTAAAAAGCAAAAATGTCTTGAGTTAATAAGTATTTAACCTCTTTGTTATGGCAAGTCTAAATAAGTTCAGGAGTACAAATGTGCTTAACAAGTCCCATAATAAGTTGCATGAACTCACTCTGTTTGCAATGATTGTGTTTAACATGATTTATGAATGACTGCCTCATTTCTGTACCTCCACACATACAATTACCTGAAAGGTCCCTCGGTCGAGCAGTGAATTTCAAACACAGATTCAACCTCAAAAATGCCTCAAAAAGAAGGGCACCAATTGGTAGATGGGTAAAAAATAAATAAAGCAGACATTGAACATTCCTTTGAGCATGGTGAAGTTATTATTACACTGTGGATGGTGTATCAATACACCCAGTCACTACAAAGATTTTTTTACGATAAAAATAAGCGGAATAGAGCTAAGCACAGGCAAAATCCTAGAGGAAAATCTGGTTGTCTGCTTTCCAACAGATACTGGGAGACAAGTTCACCTTTTAGCAGGACAAAACACCTAAAACACAAGGCCAGATATACACGAGTTGGTTACCAAGACGACTTCGAATGTTCCTGAGTGGCCTAGATACAGTTTTGACTTAAATCTGCTTGCAAATCTATGACACGACTTGAAAGTGGCTGTCTAGCAATGATCAATAACCAACTTGAAAGAGCTTCTATAATTTTTTTAAAGAATAATGTGCAGATATTGTACAATCCAGGTGTGCAAATCTCTTAGACTTTTCCAAAAATACACACAGCAGTATTCACTGCCAAAGGTGATTCTAACATGTATTGACTCATGGGGTTGAATACTTACGTAATCAAGCGATATTAGTGTTTTCTTTTTCATCAATATTTTACAAATGTTATAATTTTTCTTCCACTTTGCCATGAGTATTTTGTGTAGATTGTTGACAAAAAAAGAATGAATATTCAATCCATTTTAATCCCACCTTTTGTAACACAACAAAATGTTGAAAAGGTCCAGGTGTATGAATACTTTCTGATGGCACTGTATCTGTGCTACAGGGTTTCTGATGGCACTGTATCTGTGCTACAGGGTTTCTGATGGCTCTGTATCTGTGCTACAGGGTTTCTGATGGCACTGTATCTGTGCTACAGGGTTTCTGATGGCACTGTATCTGTGCTACAGGGTTTCTGATGGCACTGTATCTGTGCTACAGGGTTTCTGATGGCACTGTATCTGTGCTACAGGGTTTCTGATGGCACTGTATCTGTGCTACAGGGTTTCTGATGGCACTGTATCTGTGCTACAGGGTTTCTGATGGCACTGTATCTGTGCTACAGGGTTTCTGATGGCACTGTATCTGTGCTACAGGGTTTCTGATGGCACTATCTGTGCTACAGGGTTTCTGATGGCTCTGTATCTGTGCTACAGGGTTTCTGATGGCACTGTATCTGTGCTACAGGGTTTCTGATGGCACTGTATCTGTGCTACAGGGTTTCTGATGGCACTGTATCTGTGCTACAGGGTTTCTGATGGCACTGTATCTGTGCTACAGGGTTTCTGATGGCACTGTATCTGTGCTACAGGGTTTCTGATGGCACTGTATCTGTGCTACAGGGTTTCTGATGGCTCTGTATCTGTGCTACAGGGTTTCTGATGGCACTGTATCTGTGCTACAGGGTTTCTGATGGCACTGTATCTGTGCTACAGGGTTTCTGATGGCACTGTATCTGTGCTACAGGGTTTCTGATGGCACTGTATCTGTGCTACAGGGCCAGTGTTCAAAGCGTTTTGGGAGAAGTAGTCGAGTGCTGATCTGGGCTCAGGTCCCCCTCCCCCCCAGGCTGTCCGTGTGTGTTTATCTAAGCAGACAGTCACAGCAGAAGCATAGCTTTCACCACAGCTGCTTAAGGATACGTGTGTGGTGTGTCAGGTGCAGAGGGAGGTGAGGAGAGTTTCATGTCCAGTTTCTGGGAGTGGCTTCCCAAGGCACTCGTCTCATTTTTAGTGATGTCTTGCTATGTCATGGTAAAGAGTTGGTTGTTACAGAGTGACTGCCCCTAAAAAGCAACTTCTCGTTTTGAAAATGGCCTATGTAGCATTGATATGAGTCAGGTATTTTCCACTCCGTGTGTATATATATATATATATATAGCCATGTTATTTTGATTAATTATTCACTGTTTCTATTTATTCCTTGTCACAATATAATTTAAAAAAAAAAGTCTTATCTTTAACTCTGCATTGTTGGAAAAGGACCCATCAGTAAGCATTTCACTGTTAGTCTACACCTGTTGTCTACGAAGCATGTGACAAATACAATTTCATATGAAACAATGATTCTAGTGTAAATAGGATCATTTTGGTCGTAAAGTAAGTCAGAGATTTGCGTGATGATGGGAAACAATGGTATGTCACAGAATGAAGGGTACCGCAACAGTTGTCAGTGGGTTGGGTTTATTCCCACATGCCCACAGATGGCAGCACCCAAGTAATCATCAATTCGGAACAATCGTAAATGCCCCATGGTCAATTTGGTTTGGCATTCGATATCCGTATGGGGCTAGTTGGGGACCATCAGTAAATTTACACAATGTACATGGGATAATATTTTTAAAAGGTTAATAGCAAAACATTTCAATGACTTAACGTCAAACCAACTTTAATGAGACAACTAAAAGATGTGCAACAAGAAAATATTGTCCCGTTTACATTTGTTCTTTATTGACGGTCCCGAACTATCCAAAGTCAAAACAACTTGGCCACGGTCGCAAACCAGCCAGCTGAATCTAATTGGCTAAATGATTTGGCTAACTCTTCCCAACTGCGAACATACATAAGAGACACCCACATCAAGCTACACCCCGAAACCAACTCAAGTTTAAATTCAGTCATGGCAGCTAGCATTTCTTAATGAATCAAATCTAAAACCAAGGCCTAATCAGGAAGTGCAGTCGCCCTCTAAAATAACATTCTAAAGGAAAGGTGCTTTCATGTTTCAAAATGGACAAAGTATTGTTTTTATTAAAACTGGAAACTTGACAGACATGGTTTGCGCATATTTAATGTTTTGACTGATTGGCTATAAGCTGTTGTCCTGTCCCAGGGTTTCTTCCCGTCTCTAGTTGTGATAGTATCTGTGGTGTTTGGGCTGTGGAGTGAGAAGTGGAGAAACCGGTCGGTCCTGAGTGGGAGTGCTCAGATTGCCACACCATTTTACCTCACAGCGACAACAATAATGGCACACTGTCTGTGCTACAGGGCCAGTGTTCAAAGCGTTTTGGGAGAAGTAGTCGAGTGCTGATCTGGTCTCAGGTCCCCCTCCCCCCGGCCGTCCGCGTGTGTGTTTTATCTAACCAGACAGTCACAGCAGAAGCATAGCTTTCACCACAGGTGCTTTAGGACAGATGAGGTGGACAGGTGTGTGTTGTGTCAGATGCAGAGGGAGGTGGGGAGAGTTTCATGTCCAGTTTCTGGGAGTTGCCGCCCAAGGCACTAGTCTCATTTTTAGTGATGTCATGGTGAAGAATTGGTTCTTAAAATAGCATTCTGATCATGTAGTACAAGGAGCAGTTGTGATTGGCTATGAGGTGCTGTCCTAGTGTTCCTCCCTGTCTCTCGTTGTGATCATATCATCTGTGTTATTTAGACTGTGAGGGATGGAGGGGGAAGTGGAGGAACTGGTCGGTCCCGGATGAGAGCGCTCAGTCAACCACACTATTTACCTCACAGCGACAACCACACCTCTGAGTAATATGTGAGAGGGAGGGAACCTTAAGGCAACCTCCAGGCAACCATACAAACAAAACCACTTCAGTCAGCAACCCTAAAGTTATTGGATTCACAAAAGATTCAGATTCAATGCGTTGTTGGATTCACAAAAGATTCAGATTCAATGTGTTATTGCCATATCAACTTAATAGACTTGGTGCAGCTATAAAACTAGGCAAACTGCACATACATGGGCTACAGCCATACCTGGTAGCCTAGGCATAGAGTAAACATGAGACACTGTTCAACACCATGCCATATGTCTTTAATGAAGACAATCTGGTACTGTAGTTGTCAGGCCATCGACGTTGAACTAAAGACTGGTTTGGTTGGATCATAAGTCTGATCGCAAAGGTTTCTTCAGTCGACAAGTTGGTTCATCATTGACATGCTTTAAAGGCTTTGCCTGAAATTATGAGTATGAAATTCCTGAATAAACATCTTCTAAACATAATGTTTTCTGGTAATTGTGTTTATACCTCTGTTCCTGAATGCAGTTCACCAAACTGTAGGATTGGAGTGCTCTTGAGTCTCTTGTTGTTACCAACCTGTGGTGTATTATTTAAACACATGCTGTGTGTAGGTTTTACATTAGTGGCTGTTTGTTGCCCTCTGTCTCAATATGACGCCTGACTCTTGACCTCCTCCTGTATTGAATTCAATTGAATAAACTTTATTGATCCCTGTCTCTTCCTGTAGGTGAATAACGTGTCTGGTCAGCCGGACACTCTGGTGAATGAATACAACGACAAGGTGGGGGGCTCCAGGAACTTCCTGGACCAGCTGCCAGACCACAGACCTCTGTATCTGCCTGGGTAAGGTCACCTACACACTGAGATTTTCGCAGTGTCAAAAACTGAGTCAGAGAAATGTATTTCAGTGAGAACCTGAAGTTGGTGAGGGGCGACCCCATGAGTAAGAGCTGGAACAATGCTCTGTTGCACATTTTAATTAAACTTTTTTTTTTTAAGTATCTGTGGTCAGCTAATCCTAACCATAACCATTAGTGGGGGAAGACCCAAAGCTGGCCTTGCCTGTCCACAGGCATCTTCATCATTCTCACTCAGGAGGAGAACCATTTTGTTTCCTTGGCGAAAGTTAAAGGACTATGTTTGTTTTGGGTTGTTTCACCCGCATGTTTTCACCTGGCAAAGAGAAAGTATTTCCTAAACACAAAGAAGTGTTACCCAAGACATTATTTTGGCAAGGGAAGGCCATTAAGCTATTTGTTATAAGATGCTTAGATAAATGGAGAAGCACGTCAAATCACCTTTTTCCACCATCAATGGTGGTCTGCCACCCCAATATACTCAGTGTATTTACCATGCCAAATGAACTCATGACATAGTCATGAATTAGTCGTTCCATTTGTCACGTTAGAACTGTCAATAATAAAGTATATTTCCTGGTTGAATGCTGGGTCTTTTTAGGCACTTACCAGAAGTTGGTAGAATGTTGGGAATGTGTTCTTTGGCTCAATCTTGTCGCTGAATGATTTGAGGTTTTGTGTGACGCCGTCATCCTGACATCACTCGATCAGGACGAGCTTGTTTCAGAGAAAAACAAACACTTCTGTTATGAGAAGACAGATTCTAGTGCTACAATCCTCTAATACACAGTTTTACTGATTCCATTCAAATGGAGTTTATTAGAATAATTGTGATGATATTTAGGTTATATGCAACAAGGTGTATTATTGAATAATAATTTTTTTTTTAAAAAAATTTCAGGAGCTCAGACATAACTAGTTCGTTGGGAGGACTGAAGAGCAAGCTGAGGGACTACGACACTGGTGCAGAATCGGGAGGAGAGGATCTGGACGAGATCGACTTTAACACGTGAGTGGAGGGGACGACTGGTGGAATGAAAGTTGCCTGCTTTCAGATCTGTTTTGTAAAGTATAGCCAAATCCTGAACAGTTTAGCCTGATCCCAGATCTGTTAAGTATGGCAGAATGACAGTAGTATCAGGATCTGTATTTAACAAACAGATCTGGGATCAGGCTAGAATGACAGTAGTATCAGGATCTGTACTTAACAAACAGATCTGGGATCAGGCTAGAATGACAGTAGAATCAGGGTCTGAACAAGATCCTAATAAACTGCATTCATTCAAGTAGGTTGTAGCATTATTATAGATGTGGGATAGGAGTAATAATATATTCCCCAAACAGGTGTATAGCAGACATGGGCTGGAAATAATTGTATTTTTGTACTTTATTCGAAAATATCAACTTTTTAAATACTCAAAGTAGTCAAATATTTATATGGCGTTTGAACGAAAAGGGAACTAGTTTCTTTAATATTTAAATACAGGTCTCAGACGAGAGGCTAACACGACCAAGAGGGTCGAGAAAGACTGTCATAGGACAGAAACAGGAAGTCATGCATCTATAAGTGAGGTTAAAAGAACAGTAAAAAGCCTCTCTCTCTCTCCACGGCACCGTTGTCTGCCAAAGCAAATGGAAAATAAAAGAGTGGTCACTTTATTGCAAAGTGACCACATTTCCTGGCTCGGTACGGGAGATTAAAGTTATGTTTGATAAAGTTCTATATAATATACGGTGCCTTCAGGAAGTATTCAAACCCTTTTACATTTTGCCGGGTTACAGCCTGAATTCAAAATGGATTAAATATATTTTTTCTCTCCTCTACATAAAATACACCATAATGACGAAGTGGAAACATGTTTTTAGAAATGTTTGCAAATGTATTAAATTAAATACATATGTTACAAATACATATCTAGTATTCAGACCCCTGAGTCAATGGGGCTCCTGAGTGGCGCAGCGGTCTAAGGCACAGCATCTCGGTGCTAGAGGCGTCACTACACTCCCTGGTTTGAATCCAGGGTGCATCACATCCAGCTGTGATTGGGAGTCCCATAGGGCGGCACACAATTGGCCCAGCGTTGTCCGGGTTTGGCCGGGGGTAGGCCGTCATTGTAAATAAGAATTTGTTCTTAACTGACTTGCCTAGTTAAATAAAGGTTAAATACATTTTTTTAAACAGATCATATTTGAATATATACAAATTAATATTTATTTGATGAACCAAAAACTACAACAGTTTGTTGAATTAGTCTAAATATATGATCATTAGCATATGGTTCGGAGGGCTCTCAGATATGAATTTTAATGAGGGACATGGAATCACATCAACATTAGAGTAGACCACTTTTGCAGCTTCTAAATGACTAACAGATATATGTTCATAATGAGTGAGACATAAGATAATACAGTAACACTTCACATCATGTTCTTGTACACGTGTAGTAACTCTGATCATTACAATAGCAACATGGTTGTTGCATAGGACTTTGTAAATTGCTTTATATTTGCATAATGATGGAGTTCTTACATGTGTGGAATAAGGAACGTCAGCTCAAACTCTCAGCTCATTGATATGCAATTACCAAAGTATCATGTCACAACATGCTAATAAAATGTAGTTTTAATACACAGGCACAAGGGCAGTTTAAGTGTTACTGAGAATGCTAACAGTAACAAAATATAGCTATTAAGTGTCGAAAGGAAAATAAATATCCAAAAACTGCCTTCTTGAGTCAACTACAGCCAAGGTAGTTGGAAAATCATGTTTGTTTTTTATTTGGAGTAAACTATCCCTTTTAAATATGGTTAACTGAGTGTTTGAAACAAGAACACGTGCCCTCCGATGGACAAAGACGTTCAAAGTTGTTTTTGCTAAGCGTCCAACTGTTTGCAAACGGCTTTGAATTACTCTGCAGTATTTATTCAGCGATCAACAAAATGTATTGCAGCTTTCAACCTTTTTCAGTGGCATGTTGAAAGAGTCATACAGTAGTTGAGCATCACAACTTATTTATACTTCTCTGTACAGAATATCATTGGTTTGACTTGACTATGGACTGTCAGGAGAATGGATAGTTACAGAATGTTCAGAGCAAATTAAGTTTACTTCCAAAACGCTATATTGTATATCCATTTTCAGAATTTTTGGTAAATTCACTTTTATTGTTTAAATAACTTAGATTGGTGTGTTTTTGTGCCATTTCTAATCATGGAATGGGGTTGTTCAATGACAGACATGTATTTGTTTGAAATATATCACTTGATGGTTTCATTTTAGAGAGACATTCATGTTGATGCAAAACGCTATATATCCACCTCCCTGCTAGGTTTCGCTATAAACACGTAGTACTGCTAGGTTTCTCACTCAAATGTAACTAGTTTTTTTAAAGAACTGTACAAATTATACATTGGTGACATATTGTAAAAAAAATATACATATCAATATAGTAATGAGATCTGTATGTTAAATATTTACATTTGACATTTTTATTAATTTAGCAGATGCTCTTATCCAGCGCGACTTACAGTTAGTGCATTCCTCTTAATACTGTAGCTCGGTGAGACAACCACAGATCAGTCGAATCCACAGGATACAAACATTCCATTTCAGCTAAACAATGGATATATAGTGTTTTAGCAACAACCAATTTTAATACACATCTCTGAATTAAAAATCAGAACAGCAATATTTAACACAAACATAAGCAATCATTTCTGCTGAAAAAAAAATGAAATTGGTGTGTGTATATAGCGTTTTGATACGAAACTTCTAATATGATGGATATATTGAAATAGTATGTACTATTTAGGAAATACTATTAATTGAAGGCAGCCAATCCAATAGTTTCAGAAAAGTAGTCCCTTCCGAAGATCTGTATTCAAATCATTTTAAAAAGTCATTTTTTGGGGGAGATCTGTATTCAAATAGTTGTAGTAACCTCAAGTTACAATTTGTTCCCCTGGAAAAAGTTACTTTCCACAAAGCAGAGTTAAAAATTGTTATCCCAGGTCTGTAGTTAAAACTAGAGTTGTCCCAGGTCTGGTGTATAGAACTTTTGGAAGGGGGTTTTAGAGGTATTTGTGGGTAGAAAGTTATAGACATCAACTTGAGTTTCCTTTTCACTCTCTGTTATCTTTGATAGATGGAAACTCACTAAGGGAAGGGGTATAATACTGTATATATATATACACTGCTCAAAAAAATAAAGGGAACACTTAAACAACACAATGTAACTCCAAGTCAATCACACTTCTGTGAAATCAAACTGTCCACTTAGGAAGCAACACTGATTGACAATAAATTTCACATGCTGTTGTGCAAATGGAATAGACAAAAGGTGGAAATTATAGGCAATTAGCAAGACACCCCCAAAAAAGGAGTGATTCTGCAGGTGGTGACCACAGACCACTTCTCAGTTCCTATGCTTCCTGGCTGATGTTTTGGTCACTTTTGAATGCTGGCGGTGCTCTCACTCTAGTGGTAGCATGAGACGGAGTCTACAACCCACACAAGTGGCTCAGGTAGTGCAGTTCATCCAGGATGGCACATCAATGCGAGCTGTGGCAAAAAGGTTTGCTGTGTCTGTCAGCGTAGTGTCCAGAGCATGGAGGCGCTACCAGGAGACAGGCCAGTACATCAGGAGACGTGGAGGAGGCCGTAGGAGGGCAACAACCCAGCAGCAGGACCGCTACCTCCGCCTTTGTGCAAGGAGGTGCACTGCCAGAGCCCTGCAAAATGACCTCCAGCAGGCCACAAATGTGCATGTGTCAGCATATGGTCTCACAAGGGGTCTGAGGATCTCATCTCGGTACCTATTGGCAGTCAGACTACCTCTGGCGAGCACATGGAGGGCTGTGCGGCCCCACAAAGAAATGCCACCCCACACCATGACTGACCCATCGCCAAACCGGTCATGCTGGAGGATGTTGCAGGCAGCAGAACGTTCTCCACGGCGTCTCCAGACTCTGTCACGTCTGTCACATGTGCTCGTGTGCTCAGTGTGAACCTGCTTTCATCTGTGAAGAGCACAGGGCGCCAGTGGCGAATGTGCCAATCTTGGTGTTCTCTGGCAAATGCCAAACGTCCTGCACGGTGCTGGGCTGTAAGCACAACCCCCACCTGTGGACGTCGGGCCCTCATACCACCCTCATGGAGTCTGTTTCTGACCGTTTGAGCAGACACATGCACATTTGTGGCCTGCTGGAGGTCATTTTGCAGGGCTCTGGCAGTGCACCTCCTTGCACAAAGGCGGAGGTAGCGGTCCTGCTGCTGGGTTGTTGCCCTCCTACGGCCTCCTCCACGTCTCCTGATGTACTGGCCTGTCTCCTGGTAGCGCCTCCATGCTCTGGACACTACGCTGACAGACACAGCAAACCTTTTTGCCACAGCTCGCATTGATGTGCCATCCTGGATGAACTGCACTACCTGAGCCACTTGTGTGGGTTGTAGACTCCGTCTCATGCTACCACTAGAGTGAGAGCACCGCCAGCATTCAAAAGTGACCAAAACATCAGCCAGGAAGCATAGGAACTGAGAAGTGGTCTGTGGTCACCACCTGCAGAATCACTCCTTTTTTGGGGGTGTCTTGCTAATTGCCTATAATTTCCACCTTTTGTCTATTCCATTTGCACAACAGCATGTGAAATTTATTGTCAATCAGTGTTGCTTCCTAAGTGGACAGTTTGATTTCACAGAAGTGTGATTGACTTGGAGTTACATTGTGTTGTTTAAGTGTTCCCTTTATTTTTTTGAGCAGTGTATATATATATCTAAAACTCACTCTATCCATCCTGTCTGTCAGCGAGTTCTCTGCCATCATGAATGAGCAGGAGCGTCTGGACTACAAGAGGGAGTTTGACCGGGACCATCTGGAGTACAAAGAGCTGCAGGCTGAGCTGGATGACCTCAACATGGGCCTAGCTGACCTGGACAAGGAACTGGACAGACAGCCAGAGGGCAGCCCACAGTTCCTGGTGAGGACTTTAGAGACACTATATAAATGTTATACACGGCTCAAAAAAATAAAGGGAACACTAAAATAACACATCCTAGATCTGAATGAATGAAATATTCTTATTAAATACTTTTTTCTTTACATAGTTGAATGTGCTGACAACAAAATCACACAAAAATGATCAATGTAAATCAAATTTATCAACCCATGGAGGTCTGGATTTGGAGTCACACTCAAAATTAAAGTGGAAAACCACACTACAGGCTGATCCAACTTTGATGTAATGTCCTTAAAACAAGTCAAAATGAGGCTCAGTAGTGTGTGTGGCCTCCACGTGCCTGTATGACCTCCCTACAACGCCTGGGCATGCTCCTGATGAGGTGGCGGATGGTCTCCTGAGGGATCTCCTCCCAGACCTGGACTAAAGCATCCGCCAACTCCTGGACAGTCTGTGGTGCAACGTGGCGTTGGTGGATGGAGCGAGATATGATGTCCCAGATGTGCTCAATTGGATTCAGGTCTGGGGAACGGGCGGGCCAGTCCATAGCATCAATGCCTTCCTCTTACAGGAACTGCTGACACATTCCAGCCACATGAGGTCTAGCATTGTCTTGCATTAGGAGGAACCCAGGGCCAACCGCACCAGCATATGGTCTCACAAGGGGTCTGAGGATCTCATCTCGGTACCTAATGGCAGTCAGGCTACCTCTGGCGAGCACATGGAGGGCTGTGCGGCCCCCCAAAGAAATGCCACCCCACACCATGACTGACCCACCGCCAAACCGGTCATGCTGGAGGATGTTGCAGGCAGCAGAACGTTCTCCACGGCGTCTGTCACATGTGCTCATGTGCTCAGTGTGAACCTGCTTTCATCTGTGAAGAGCACAGGGCGCCAGTGGCGAATTTGCCAATCTTGGTGTTCTCTGGCAAATGCCAAACGTCCTGCACGGTGTTGGGCTGTAAGCACAACCCCCACCTGTGGACGTCGGGCCCTCATACCACCCTCATGGAGTCTGTTTCTGACCGTTTGAGCAGACACATGCACATCTGTGGCCTGCTGGAGGTCATTTTGCAGGGCTCTGGCAGTGCTCCATCTGCTCCTCCTTGCACAAAGGCGGAGGTAGCGGTCCTGCTGCTGGGTTGTTGCCCTCCTACGGCCTCCTCCACGTCTCCTGATGTACTGGCCTGTCTCCTGGTAGCGCCTCCATGCTCTGGACACTACGCTGACAGACACAGCAAACCTTCTTGCCACAGCTCGCATTGATGTGCCATCCTGGATGAGCTGCACTACCTGAGCCACTTGTGTGGGTTGTAGACTCCGTCTCATGCTACCACTAGAGTGAGAGCACCGCCAGCATTCAAAAGTGACCAAAACATCAGCCAGGAAGCATAGGAACTGAGAAGTGGTCTGTGGTCACCACCTGCAGAACCACTCCTTTATTGGGGGTGTCTTGCTAATTGATTATAATTTCCACCTTTTGTCTATTCCATTTGCACAACAGCATGTGAAATTTATTGTCAATCAGTGTTGCTTCCTAAGTGGACAGTTTGATTTCACAGAAGTGTGATTGACTTGGATGGTGTGTTGTTTAAGTGTTCCCTTTATTTTTTTTGAGCAGTGTATTTAATGTTCTCTTACATTGTTCTATTAACGTGTGTATGTGAGTTAATAGCTATGTTTTCATTAACTTGTCCAGTGATTTATTTATTTTTTGACGACATTTAGAAAAGTTTTGCATAGAAAATAGATTTTACATTTTCCTCCGATGTGCATTTCCATGTAACCAGCTTGTGTCGATTAAAAAATAGCTGGACATAATGACGTAACTCCTACAGTAACCAGGTTTCCATCCAACCTTTTTTTATAAGAGTACATGTCAGATAAAAAAAATGTCTTGACAGGCCTGATGGAAACAGAACCGTTGTCGGTAAACTTTTCAAAATGTCGACAAAACAAAATACACTCGACAAGGTGGGATCTTTTTGTCAGTAAAATGAATTATGTGAGAAATGTTGGTGGAAACGCTTTTATGCGCAAATCTTGATATAACCATAATATTGAAGTAAACTTGGAGTCATGCGATGACATCATGTGTACAGTTTATTAGGCTACAGATGAAATAAATTATGAACTTCACAGGCTGATGAAAGTACAAGGTGATGAGCTTGATGCTCCTTTTCAATAAATATTGAGGGTCTCATTCTGGTGACACGATCATCGATGTTTGGCTGCCGATTGACAAATAAGAATAATCTTGCTCTTCTCTCCATAATAATCTCATCATGTAGACCATGTGTGTTAAACTCATTCCACGGAGTGCCCAGCTCCACCCTTCTAATTGATTGATGAAATAAGGTCACTAATTACCTGGTTGTCTAGGTCTTAATTGAAAGGAAAAAAAACAGAAACCCGCAGACACTCGGCGCTCCGTGGAATGGGTTTGACACCTGATGTAGGCCCTTCACTCAACTCAAGACCTCAAAACCAGTCCCACAGCATTTATTTCATGGTTCCGTTCTAATCAGGGACTGATTTACACCTGGGACACTAGGAGTGTGCAATTAATTATCAGCTAGAACAGAAAACCAGCAGGTTGAATACCCCTGCTCTGTTGTAGGCTATACCCGCACTGTATCTGAGTTAAATGCCATGGAAACCTATTGTATTGTTTATTCGGTACATGGGAATTTAAATCATACGGTATTTTTATGTGCACTACTGTACGTCATCACGCATAGTCGTATCTGTAACAAGTCAATTTGATGGAAACATCTCTGGTGGGCAAATGCACTTTTTCTTTAATGCAGATTTTAGAATATTCACATGGAAACCTAGCTACTTTCACATTTTTGGGGGGCAAATTGCGTATTAATATAAGTTGTCGACAGCCTGTATGCCATCCCACGTATTTGTTTCATGTCTCAGGTAACCCCCGTGAAAGCAAGCATGGATAGAATGCAATAATTTTGTAATATTTACATATTCTAATAATTCTCATGTGCCAACGTATCGCCACGTTCCGTGGTCGCCATGGTGAAACTTACACTCCTGTATATCTGAAATAATCGTATGGTAAAACTTACCAGCCAACCAAAAAGCAAGGCGAAGCAATTCAGGAATTTTTGAAAGTCAGGACAATCTTTAGCCTGTAAAGAAACAATTTTTACAGTTAAATAATATTTTTTCAAGCAGTAGGCATTTAGAATTTAAATGTGGAGCTTAATAGTTAAGTGATGACATGTGCACGGCGTACCTTAAATTATTTGGCAGTCATCGTTTAAAAAACAGTGGTTCCCATCATTTGTCACAAAGTTTGACAACAAAACAAATCCACCCCATCGAACAGATACAAATGTTGTTGATCTTTCAAAGATGTCTCCTATATCTGCCGTTTCCATTACAACATGTCGCAAGGATTTTGAAACATTGGTTTTGTCAACAACGAAAAAACGTATTCAATGGAAACCCGCCTATTAAGGTGACCATGATATCCTTAACACAATTTCAAAGAAACAGATAAAAAAATTCTGAATCGTAATTTAAAAGGTAGACTCGGCATTACAAATGTCGAAAGTACTGTAGCATATCGGGCCGACTTCCACAATAAAAAAGTGTGACGCTAATTGTGTTTTTTTTTCTATCCTTAAAAACAGGATGCTATGGATAAGTACACCCAGATGAAGAATATGAAGAAGGTATGTTCCACTGCACCACTATTACCTTTTGAGTCACATTTTAGTGAGAATTTGATTCAACCAACCCAACCACAGTAACATGTTTAAAAAAAAGTTAACCTCCACTTCTCTCCACAGTCCTCAGACTATCAGCTGAAGAAGAAGAGGTGCAAGCATCTGAAGGCCAAGCTGTCGCACATCAAGAGGAAGGTCAGCGAGTATGACCGCAGACGCTGAACCCTGACCACTAACCCCAGTCCAGAGCAGACTCCACCCTTGTCTGTCCAGGTAACTGGCCCCAAAAGAAAGAAGACCATAATGGGAGAGGGACCCAGAGAAGGCTTTTTTTCAATGTGAAGTCATATGAACTGTTTTTAAGAGGGAGAATTCTCTGAATGTCTAATAATGTTTTATTTTTTAAAATTAAAGTTAGATTGATGTTGAGTTCCCCCCCCCCCCCCATAGCCGCAGGAAGTAGGGGTGCTAAGAGTGCTGCCGCACCCCCTGAAAAATCCTGATGATGTGGCTCAGTTGGCAGAGCATGCTGCTTGCTATGCTAGGGTTCTGAGTTCGATTCCCACAGAGGACCAGTAAGAAAATCTGTGCATTTACTGTAAGTTGCTCTGGATAAGAGTGTCTACTAAAATGGAAAAGGAAAGAATAGACCATTTCAGTTTTCACATAGAAATCAAGAAAATGGATAACATATCAATAAAGTTTTTTTTTATATTCCACAAGTATTTTAAGATGACCTGTTTTGTACAGATAATTATCAGACTCAAGTTACAAATGCTGGTAAACACTAAAATACATTTAGTAATTTTTTTCTTCACAAAAGCAGTGCACTGGGCCTGTATTAGCGGACCAATATATAGACCCCCCCTCCCCCCTCTGTCGTCACAGCAACCCCATCCCCAAACTACTTCCAGCGGCTATGATTCTACCTCTAATATGTGGCCTCTGCCGAGTCCCCAACAATTGGATGTTCCGGTTTTGGAAAGAGCCTGTGACTCGACTTCCGCTTTTGGACATTGACAAGGTGACCAGCCATCTTAACTCCTCCTCCACATTTACTGGATTAATTGAACAGTACAGAAGAGAACCTCCCCAGACAGTTATTTTTTTATTTTGATAAACAATATTTATGGGATCTAGTTTCAGGCGTTTATTTGAAACCTGCTACGTTAGGTTAACAGTTGGGTAATGATGGTTGGCGCAAGATGCTAAAGGTTATTAGAGCGCCCTCTAGGGTATAGATACATGACATGGCCAATGTTTTTTTTTTTTCATGTTTGTACATTTTTGTTGTTTTAACACATGTTCTCATGGGATGGTCCTGTATCAAAATAAATACCCGGTGGGACCTTATGGAATTGTACAGTTTATCAGCTTTTACAAATTCATTTTGTAGCTGTCTTTTACTGACATCCGGGCACCAGATGTATAGTAAGCAAATTAAAGATGTTTTCCGTTTTTCTTACCTAGATCTTTTTGTGAATTTCCGAAAATGTTTTTCCATTCATGTAAATTGTAATTTTCTCAGACATTTCTGTCTGTTTAGTTAAAAAAATAAATGTGAGCATTGTGATGTATTGAAGATATTCATCCTCAACAATAGTCTGAGGTTAAATATTGTCCATACAGAGATGCAGGCAAGTAAGCTACTACCATGGTGATTATGTACAATGTAGGATTTATTGTGTAAATATTATTTAATAAAAATAAATACACTTTATTTGCAGCTTCAAAAAAATATATTTTAATGAGATTTAAAAATATATATATATTTCACCTTTATTTAACCAGGTAGGTTAGTTGAGAACAAGTTCTCATTTACAACTGTGACCTGGCCAAGATAAAGCAAAGTAGTGTGACACAAACACAGTTACACATGGAATAAACAAGTGTAGTCAATAACACAATAGAAAAAAAGTCTATACACAGTGTGCAAATGGAGTGATAGATGTGCAAGTAGAAATACTGGTGTGCAAAAGAGCAGTTCTTTCAGAACTGCTATCTGGATTTGGGTGAAGGAGAAGCTGGGGAGACTTGGGCAAGTAGCTGCGGGGGGTGCGGAGCTGTTGGCCGGGGTTGGGGTAGCCAGGAGGAAAGCATGGCCAGCCGTAGCGAAATGCTTATTGAAATTCTCGATTATTGTGGATTTATCGGTGGTGACAGTGTTACCTAGCCTCAGTGCAGTGGGCAGCTGGGAGGAGGTGCTCTTATTCTCCATGGACTTTACAGTGTCCCAAAACCTTTTGGAGTTAGAGCTACAGGATGCAAATTTCTGTTTGAAAAAGCTAGCCTTTGCTTTTCTGACTGACTTCGTGTATTGGTTCCTGACTTCCCTGAAAAGTTGCCTATCGCGGTGATTATTCGATGCTAGTGCAGTCCGCCACAGGATGTTTTTGTGCTGGTCGAGGGCAGTCAGGTCTGGAGTGAACCAAGGGCTATATCTGTTCTTAGTTCTACATTTTTTGAATGGGGCATGCTTATTTAAGATGGTGAGGAAATTACTTTTAAAGAACGACAAGGCATCCTCGACTGACGGGATGAGGTCAATATCCTTCCAGGATACCCGGGCCAGGTCGATTAGAAAGGCCTGCTCGCAGAAGTGTTTTAGGGAGCGTTTGACAGTGCTGAGGGGTGGTCGTTTGACCGCGGACCCATAGCGGATGCAGGCAATGAGGCAGTGATCGCTGAGATCCTCATTGAAAACAGCAGAGGTGTATTTGGAGGGCAAGTTGGTCAGGATAATATCTATGAGGGTGCCCATGTTTACAGATTTAGGGTTGTACCTGGTGGGTTCCTTGATAATTTGTGTGAGATTGAGGGCATCTACCTTAGATTGTAGGACTGCCGGGGTGTTAAGCATATCCCAGTTTAGGTCACCTAACAGAACGAACTCTTAAGATAGATGGGGGGCAATCAATTCACATATGGTGTACAGGGCACAGCTGGGAGCTGAGGGGGTTCTATAACAGGTGGCAACAGTGAGAGATTTATTTCTGGAGCGATTAATTAAAAAAATTAGAAGCTCGAACTGTTTGGGCATAGACCTGAAAAGTATGACAGAGCTTTGCAGGCTATCTCTGTGGTAGATTGCAACTCCTCCACCTTTGGCAGTTCTATCTTGACTGAAAATGTTTGTAGTTGGGGATGGAAATCTCAGATTTTTTGGTGGCCTTCCTAAACCAGGATTCAGACATGGTAAGGGCATCAGGGTTGGCGGAGTGTGCTAAAGCAGTGAGTAAAACAAACTTAGGGAGTAGGCTTCTGATGTTAACATGGATGAAACCAAGGCTTTTTCGGTTACAGAGGGTCAACAAATGAGAGGGCCTGGGTTAACCTCCACATCACCTGAGGAACAGAGGAGGAGTAGGATGAGGGTACGGCTAAAGGCTATCAAAACTGGTTGTCTAGTGCGTTGGGGACAGAGAATAAAAGGAGCAGTTTTCTGGGCGTGGTAGGATAGATCTTATTGCTGTCTAAACATCTGTCCACTTAAATAATAAACTTTAAACGTTTTTAATGACAAAGGTTTCTGGCCATTTACATGAAATTTATGAGCTCATCATCCACAAAAACATGTTTACCCATTGCTCCCTCCAAAAAAATCGGAAATCGGAACCATTTTTCCTTGAGAGCATGTTTCCTGGGGCGGGAAGCTGTTACACCAAACATGGTTGCTTCCTTCAGCAGGTATGCGAATGTTGTGTTTTTGTTTTAATCTTATTTGAATGTTTCTATTTCTGCATAATAGTAAACTAATGTACATTTATTCAGCCGACAATTTAACTAATTTAGTCGAGTAACTCATTCATGAAATGTAGACGATTAATTTAGCAGTACATTCGAATAACATCCGCCAGTTTCACAGCAAGGCGCAGCCACAGACAAGCAGTTAGTTATAAAATATATTTGGCGCTGCTGAACCAGAATCTTGGGTTTACAGGAGACGTTGAATATGGCGATTCTCCTTTAAGCGCATTTAACTTGCCATTTTCCAGCTTTTCAAGATTAATGTCATACGTTTGGTACTTACCAAAGAATGGAGTTTGGCTGACTAACTAACGTTAGTATTGTAATGACGTTACTGCCGTTCCGGCCGGTATGTACTCCACCCCCCTAAAATCAAAATACAAAGTTACATGCAACCGAAAATAATCGTATTGTTTTTGAGAAAATGCCAAATCCACCTCTTCTGCACCACCAATAAAATCACCTAATACTACCACGCACAGGTCGGCTGATCCAGCAGCAGAAAATGCCATTGATTTTATCACCTTCAACAGTTTAAGAACGTCATACCTATCTGTTGTTTCACCCGCGCTACACGGAACGCAATATTTAATGTAAGTAGACAAAATATAGGGTACTTTTTAAAGTTGTATATTTCTAAGTAAGCTTTATTTTGTGTTTTTAAATCCATTACTAATATTGCAGGATGTGCAAAACTGGCATTTATTCGATTACATGTAACTTTATATTTAGACCATTTTTGGAAGTACATACCATCAAAAGGTAGTAATGTTGATAGTTGCTCAGCGAAACTCCATTCTTTGGTAAGTTCCCGAACGTATTTTGACATTATTAAGCTTGAAAAGCTGATGAATGGTAAGTGGAATGACTGCTTCCTGGGTTTAAAGGAGAATTGACGGATCGAGTGCATGTGATTGCTTACATAGATAGCTACATTTTCCAACCAATATGGTTCCAATTATACTAGTATGGGGATGATGAGTAGGCAGCTATGTTGTTTTTGAAAATAATTGTATTTGCATGATAATGCCATTGTTTATAATTTTAATAGCTACCAAGCATTACAACGTTTTTTAAAGCTTCTAATTCCCCTCGTGTCATTTCTACAGATACTTTAGTTTTTGATTGAACTGCATTTGGAGGTTGACTCAATCAAGATGGACGAAGAGCCAGAGAGAGCCAAGCGTTGGGAGGGGGGTTATGAGCGAACATGGTAAGGCGCTCACTAAACATAAACTTAGGATGAATATAATTATTGGATTGTTGTGTGTTTTTACATTTGCTCTTCACCAACTTCATCCTGCAGCAGTCACCTGCATTGTAGGAGGCTCTATTGGCAACCAATCACAAGGGTGTTATTGTTTGACTCAAGCGATGACTGAAACGGGAACCAATTTGCCGTAATTCATGAGTGGCCCACAGTGAATAAATACATGTGATTGAGGCTCTTTCTCACTAATTGGTTGTGTAATGTACACACACATGATTTTAGTTTGTGTGTTAAAAACATTTTATAAAGAATGGCAACACTGCCATGTTGATCTGAGCCTCGCTGTTAAAAAAACCACATTAGTGTCTGACTTTTTGGCAGATGCACCTCCCCCGACTAAACTCCTCGACTTTGGTCTACAGTGAGGCTGCAACAGCCTTACCACTGAAATGCGGACACTGACTGACTGACTGACTGACTGACTGACTGACTGACTGACTGACTGACACTGTTGGTCCATATAGGGAGATCTTGAAGGAGGATGAGTCTGGATCTCTCAAAGCCACTGTGGAGGAAATCCTTTTCCAGGCCAAAAGGAAAAGGGTGTTCGAGAGCCATGGACAAGTTCGGCTTGGGATGGTGAGTTGATTCCTTACCCTCTATTTGCCTTCTCAGATTCCATGTACTTCTTCAGTAAAGTAATGATGATAACACTACAATATCATGTGTTCCAGATGCGTCACCTGTACGTGGTGATTGACACCTCTAGAACCATGGAAGACCAGGACCTGAAACCCAACCGCCTCACCTCTACACTCAAGGTGAGGAATAGGAGGAAGGTTGAGGAAGAGGAGGGGCTGGTAGAGAGGAGGAGGAGCAATCAAAATACTTGTGAAACATATAGAGCTGAAAAATATTTTGTGATTGTTTTCTCTCTCTTCAACCCTGCAGCTGGTGGAATATTTTGTCGAGGAATACTTTGATCAGAACCCCATCAGTCAGGTAGGCCCTCATTCCACCAATCAGAGTGGGTTTTGATGTCCTACTGTCATCCGGTCCTGAGCGTTTGTCTATGTAAGCAGCCCTTGGAGCCTGGCTCGTCTCTGGGTTTCTTCCCAGGTTCCAGCCTTTCTAGGGAATATTTTTCCTAGCCACAGATACCAATGCACCTGCATTGCTTGCTCTTTGGGGTTTTAGGCAGGGTATCTGTAAAGCACTTTGTGACACTGCCAGATGTAAAAAAGGGCTTCATGAAATACACTTGATGGATTGCTATGTCAGCAACGGTGTGTTGTCATCCTCCTACTATATGGTCTAGTAAGCTAAGAGAACTTAGTCCCTCCTATGGTCTCCTCTTCAGGTGGGCATCATCACCACAAAGAACAAGAGAGCGGAGAAGCTGACTGACCTGGCAGGTGAGAGGTCAGCCTTGGGTCATTCTACTAGGTGTCCCAATTTCCCCTAAGCTTATTCAATCTAAGTGCTGTACATTTTTTTTTTTTTTTGCATGTTTAAAATAGTTTTCATTTTTATAGATTTATTTTCCATTGTAGGCATTACGTTTGTGGCTTGCTGGTGTTTTGAGTGTGCATGTAAGTTGTGTGCTGGTTACAGTTCTGCTAACAGTGCTGTTATTCTATCCACAGGGAACCCAAAGAAGCACATTGATGCCCTGAAGAAAGCAAAGGACTCTACGTGTGGAGGAGAACCCTCTCTATATAACTCCCTCAGCCTGGCCATGCAGACACTCAAGTATGCTTCCTGTGTGTTATGTGTGTGTGTGTGTGTGGTGTGTATATGCTTCTACACCTGCATTGCTTGCTGTTTGGGGTTTTAGGCTGGGTTTCTGTACAGCACTTTGAGATATCAGCTGATGTACGAAGGGCTATATAAATACATTTTGATTTGTATATCCATATACTTTTATTTTGTCCCAAGATGTATGATCCACTGTGTCTTTTCACCATCGCCCTCTGTCTCTCCTCAGACACATGCCAGGACACAGCAGCAGAGAAGTCCTCATCATCTTTAGTAGTCTCACCACATGTGACCCAGCTAACATCTACGAGCTGGTCAAGGTAACAGCAGATCTGTCTGTCTCTATCACTTACACATTCGTCCGTGATTGGGAGTCCCGTACGGCAGCACACAATTGGCCCAGCGTCATCCGGGTTTGGCCGGTGTAGGCCGTCATTGTAAATAAGAATTTGTTCTTAACTGACTTGCCTAGTTAAATAAAGGTTAAATACTTTTTTATAAAATCTTGCTCACTTTCCCTCTCCCCAGATGTTTTTCTCTGGTGTTTTGTCTCATGTAGAAACTCTGGTGTTGTTTCTATGGTCTTTCTCCTTGTCTCACTGGTGTCTCACTGATCTCTCACTGATCTCTCACTGGTGTCTCCCATTTCATATCTCTGGTCTCTCCCTGATCTCTCCCTGGTGTCTCACATTTCATATCTCTGGTCTCTCCCTGATCTCTCCCTGGTGTCTCACATTTCATATCTCTGGTGTTTT
The DNA here is from genome assembly GCF_016432855.1 of Salvelinus namaycush. NCBI lineage: Eukaryota > Metazoa > Chordata > Actinopteri > Salmoniformes > Salmonidae > Salvelinus > Salvelinus namaycush. Next base: position 41,319,345 of record NC_052324.1, on the reverse strand, counting down.
CTCTGTTCTCCATCAGACTCTGAAGGCTCTGAAGATCCGTGTGTCTGTGATTGGCCTGTCAGCCGAGGTGCGTGTCTGCACCGTGCTCACCAGAGAGACCGGGGGGTCGTACCATGTGATCCTTGATGAGAGCCACTTCAGGGAGCTGCTGATGTTTCATGTGAAGCCTCCTCCTGCTACCTCCTCCTCCGAGTGTTCCCTCATACGCATGGGTCAGACACACATAGAGCTTCAGCACATAGACTGGCTCAGTCCTAACCACACAATGTTATTTCTGAGCTCCAGTGTTTCCATTCTCTCTCTCTCTCTCCCTCCAGGTTTCCCCCAGCACACCATAGCCTCTCTATCAGACCAGGATGCCAAGCCTTCTTTCAGCCAGGCCCATCTGGACAGCACTGGTGGTGGTCCCGGTCTGTCTATGGGAGGGTACTTCTGTCCACAGTGCCAGGCCAAGTACACTGAGCTACCTGTCGAGTGTAAAGTCTGTGGTACGTGGTGCCTAGCTGACTGTGAAGTCTGTGGTGCCTACCGAGTGTTTAAGTCTGTGGTGTGTGGTGTCTAGCTGAGTGTATGTCCCAGTCGTCTCTCCTTCTTCACTCGTTTACTATTTCCCACATTTGAATGCATTGGTTTGCTGTAGGTACAGGCTAGAGGGGGTTTCTCATAGCAATAATTTCCTTTCATATCGGGAAGTGAACAAGTGCACACTTTGGGAGAAATGCATTTTGGGAAATACCTTCTGTGTACATAAATTGAGATGACCCATGTGTGTGTACTACAGACGTGACTAAAGTGTATGTGTTCCCCAGGGCTGACACTTGTCTCCGCTCCTCACCTGGCCCGATCTTTCCACCACCTCTTCCCCCTGGAGGCCTTCCAGGAGAGTCCTCTGCTGCTGCACCACAGAGAGAGGTTCTGTGAAGCCTGCCAGGGGGAGCTGAAAGACAAAAGTGTGTTCACGTGTCTGTCGTGCTGCAGTGTGTTCTGCGTGGAGTGTGACCTGTTCATCCACGACACGCTGCACTGCTGCCCCTCCTGCATCCACAGCCGCAGTGCCCCCTGAGATGCTCTGGTCAAAAGTAGAGCGATATATATATATATAGGAAACCTCAGACAAGTGCCAATATACCTGCACACACTTTAAAGATGTTTACTAATTTGGAGGAACTTCAGTGCTTTGGGCCCTTCCTGAATTTACCTCTGGAGTTGTGTTGCTAGGAAATGTGGAATTGACTTTGGCCGTATTGCTTGGAGTTGACCTTGGAGTTGTCCTGTATCCAGGCTGACATCTAAAGCTAGAGGACTGACTTTACCTCAATGATTGAGATGGAACTGCTGAAACTCTGAGCATCGATATCACCGGTTGGCTAGTGCCGGATGGTTCTGGTAGCAGCGTAGAATGGACCAAACTTTTTCAATAAACTTCAGCTTTTTTGTAGAGATCTTATTGTATGTTCTCTTTATTCATTTAGACTCGTCTGTCTGTCCCCATCTCTTAGCCAGAGCCTTCCATTAAATGACAGGGTTTTACATTCAATATTTTTAATTTCAGTATTTTAACAAAATACAGATTCTTGTCAATATTTAATTCTCACAAAATCTGAAAAAAAAACAAACAGCAGGGCATCATCTGAGATCAGAGCTTGTACCTCATTGAGACATTATGAAGCCAAATCATTACATCATAAATGCAGCTAGATCAGCAAAAACACACAACACAAGTGAGGCAACAAATGCAATAGAAGGAAGGAGCATCCTCTGAGATGTAGGACTGTGCTGTTTCTCCTGGGAACAGTAACCAAGGCAACACTTATGTGGAGAAGATCTCCTGCTGGTTAGGGATCCCTAAGAAGTGGGGACAACCATTATATTTAAATTTAAAAAAAAGTAAAGGCTCGCAAATATTTATGCTGACAGTATTGCATAATAAATTCATCACACAAAAAAAGTCACATCTGTTTAAGGTTGAGGTGAGGATAACTGATTAACCAAGTCAATTCTTATAAATTTACCTAAGATGAAAAATATAAAAACATTTTTTAGGGTCTTAGCCTTGGGCTGACCTTTTGTCTCAGACAAAAATGTGATATCCAGTGTTACCAACACTGCTCAATGCACTGAGGAAATATTATTCTTTAAAGGTGAGTTGAGACTGACTAATCTACAAATCATCTTGCATCATAAATAACTAGTCAATATTATTTCTACATCAGTCAGTCACAAGTTACACACAATACATCCGGGTTCTGATGCTCTCAAACACGACCATGCTCATTCTGCGCTCTAGACCAGGGATCCTCGACTTGATTCAGCCGCGGGACGATTTTTCTCTTGAGCAGGGGGGCCGGAACATAATTACAAATCATTTGTTGACCGCAAGATGCCCAAAAAGATATGTTTGACTAAAACAATCATTTCAAACCTTGCTTACATTTTGTATACGATCACGTGTCTCTCTATTATACTTTGGAACAGATTTCTTAAATTAAAGTCACTTGGTTGATTTCCTGGTGTTTTTAGTCTTTTATGTCCAACAATAAAAAAATATTTTTACAATTATTTTCTCAGAAAACTTGGGGGGCCAAATAAAACCAGCTGCAGGCCAAATTCGTCCCGCGGCCCGCCAGTTGGGGAACCCTGCTCTAGACCCCTCCCTGTACTGCATAGAAGGCCTATAGATCCTCGTGGCGCCGTGTCTCTGTCCTGGCTCCCTGGGCCTGTCTGTCCAGCCAGGCCTTTAGCTGGGGCAGGTGCTGGTCCATCCAGCGGATGTTGTCCTCAATGCTCTCATATGTCTGCTGGATACACCTCAGACCAGAACCTGTCTCCTCAGACAGAGAGTCAAAGAACCCGCGAACCTGGGGAGAGGAGACATGGGGAGACTGCTTACAATAGATCTTAAACATATCTACTGTATACAGCTGAGTGTGAGCCTATGAACACACAGACAGTGGGGTAGTTATTACAGCTGAGGGAAATACCAACTGCTACCATGCACCTGCAAAAAAGATTGCTCAGATGTGCGAGTGCCTTTTGAATTTTGAAGTAGTTATTACAGCTGGCAATACTATATAGCTACATAACGTAAGGTAATAGTAGTGGTATTATCAAACATCAGAGTAGACAGACTCTTACCTCGTCCAGCATCTCCCTGGTGGAGTACTGGTTGGTCACACCGGTCACCATGCCTGAGATAGAGTGGGACCCCAGGTCAAACCTACAGGTCAAAAGGTCATGGGGGTTAGGTAAACAGACACCTTAAAGAGAAAATTCCAACTTTATGCAAATTATCAGCAACGCAACCAAATAATAATCAATCAGAGGGAGGGTTTTGCTAGCTAGCTTTGACACCATGCTGGACAGGCTAACAGCCAATGTTCCGCTTTGCATGCTGTTCTGAAGATACACCATGAGGGGAGATCTTGGTGATTCCTTGCTACAAGATAGTTTCTAGTATAACCACGGCGTAAGATCATCAGACTCACTTCTTCACCAGTGTGTGCCAGTTGTGTCTGAGGAAGTCCCAGGCCAGCTTGTACCCTTTGGGGTTCCTGCTGACAGAGATGACCACATGAGGAAGGTCCTGAGTCTTCATCACCTCGCCCGCAAGACTCTGCTCCATTAACCTGGGGGGGAGAGACACAGGGGGTGTGAGGGAGAGGTCAAACCACCGCATCTGCTATGGAATGTGGCAGAGCTAAAGTGCTGTTTGTCAGACCAGGAGACATCCGGCAAAACGGTCTTCTCATGAAAACGTAGCGCCACGTAACGGTGAGACTCTCACGAACACGATGGCGTTCTTCGTTTTGCTCTACGACGCCCACAAACCCCACGGGACACGTCTGAAGGTCACCCGGTATCAGTTTAAAACATTTATGGGAAGTATGAAGGTAGTTTTGAGCCAACATAAAAGGGGTTAAATATGTGATATAGATTTAGGGCAGACAATTGAAAACGTTAGTCCTTATGTTTATAATTTTGGACTGTCTGTTTTTCCATTTATGAATGTTATTGAATGTGTTTCTATGGGCTATAGTAGTAAAGCCCAAATTTTTGATTTTTTAAATACCTACAGGGGTCCTACAATTCTAAATGAAATAGCTAAATGATCAATGGTATGACCCCACCCCAAAGGTTTAGACTTTTAGAGGTTTTAATGCAATACAGAGCAGCAAGAAAGCAGAGCAGCAACTTCTGAGTACTGTAAGCAGGAGAGATAGTTCTGAGTACTGTAAGCAAGAGAGATAGTTCTGAGTACTGTAAGCAGGAGAGATAGTTCTGAGTGCTGTAAGCAGGAGAGATAGTTCTGAGTACTGTAAGCAGGAGAGATAGTTCTGAGTGCTGTAAGCAGGAGAGATAGTTCTGAGAACTGTAAGCAGGAGAGATAGTTCTGAATACTGTAAGCAGGAGAGATAGTTCTGAGTACTGTAAGCAGGAGAGAGAGTTCTGAGTACTGTAAGCAGGAGAGATAGTTCTGAGTGCAGTAAACAGGAGAGATAGTCCTAAGACGTTCTTCATGTTAACCCACCGCTTTAGCTTGTGTTGCAGAGGGCTGATGGACAGGGCAGACTTGATGCGGCTCTTGACAGATGTGTGCTGCGAATGGCGGTACTTCTCAAAGAGGAAATCCCACCCCTCGGGGTCACGAGCACCAATGGCAAACACCGCCAAGCTGACATCACTGGGGAGACTGAGGAAGAAGAGAGAGAGGGGGTTGTCCCAATACTCTAGCATGCTCTCCTTCTTTTCTCTCTTTACCTTTAGGACAATTTTGTTTTTTTAAATCATTGAATTGAATGGTTTGACCTCTGACCTCATGTTGCCGTCGGAGGCCCTCCACTTGTTGAAGAGGTGTGTGGCGGTAGCGACACAGGGGGGATGGTTCCTGACAGAGCCGAACAGCAGCAGGTAGCTCCTTAGAACCCTCTGGGAAACAGAGCCCTCGTCACTCCACGTCTGACGGTCTATCAAACCCCGGAACAGCTCCACGATGTAGCCCTGACAAACAGATATTATATCTCTATTCAATCCATCAATCAAATGTATTGATAAAGCCCTTTTTACATCAACAGTTGTCACACAGTGCTTATACAGAAACCCGACCTAGACCCCAAAGAGCAAGTAGAAGCATAGTGACAAAAGCTCTGTCAAAAACTCTGGAAGAAAGAAACCTCAAGAGGAACCAGACTCTCTTACCTTCATCTGGTTCTCCAGACCCTCCATGTCTCTCTTCTCCATCAGTTTGTAGAGAGGGACCAGCTCCCCCAGACCCTGGGTGACAGGCATGATGTCTGTCTCCTTGGACAGATACAGAGACAGGTCCAAGGCTGTGTCCAGTCCTACCTTACCAACACTACAAAGGAGAAAGGGGACATGGGGTTAGGGACAGATACTGGGACAGGTCCAGGGCTGCGTCCAGTCCTACCTTACCAACACTACAAAGGAGAAAGGGGACATGTGGTTAGGGACAGATACTGGGACAGGGCTGTGTCCAGTCCTACCTTACCAACACTACAAAGGAGAAAGGGGACATGGGGTTAGGGACAGATACTGGGACAGGTCCAGGGCTGCGTCCAGTCCTACCTTACCAACACTACAAAGGAGAAAGGGGACATGGGGTTAGGGACAGATACTGGGACAGGTCCAGGGCTGAGTCCAGTCCTACCTTACCAACACTACAAAGGAGAAAGGGGACATGGGGTTAGGGACAGATACTGGGACAGGTCCAAGGCTGTGTCCAGTCCTATCTTACCAACACTACAAAGGAGAAAGGGGACATGGGGTTAGGGACAGATACTGGGACAGGTCTGAGTCCAGTCCTACCTTACCAACACTACAAAGGAGAAAGGGGACATGGGGTTAGGGACAGATACTGGGACAGGTCTGAGTCCAGTCCTACCTTACCAACACTACAAAGGAGAAAGGGGACATGGGGTTAGGGACAGATACTGGGACATGGCTGTGTCCAGTCCTACCTTACCAACACTACAAAGGAGAAAGGGGACATGGGGTTAGGGACAGATACTGGGACAGGTCTGAGTCCAGTCCTACCTTACCAACACTACAAAGGAGAAAGGGGACATGGGGTTAGGGACAGATACTGGGACAGGTCTGAGTCCAGTCCTACCTTACCAACACTACAAAGGAGAAAGGGGACATGGGGTTAGGGACAGATACTGGGACAGGTCCAGGGCTGAGTCCAGTCCTACCTTACCAACACTACAAAGGAGAAAGGGGACATGGGGTTAGGGACAGATACTGGGACAGGTCCAGGGCTGAGTCCAGTCCTACCTTACCAACACTACAAAGGAGAAAGGGGACATGGGGTTAGGGGTAGATACTGGGACAGGTCCAGGGCTGAGTCTAGTCCTACCTTACCAACACTACAAAGGAGAAAGGGGACATGGGGTTTGGGACAGATACTGGGACAGGGCTGTGTCCAGTCCTACCGTACCAACACTACAAAGGAGAAAGGGGACATGGGGTTAGGGACAGATACTGGGACAGGTCCAGGGCTGAGTCTAGTCCTACCTTACCAACACTACAAAGGAGAAAGGGGACATGGGGTTAGGGACAGATACTGGGACAGGTCCAAGGCTGAGTCTAGTCCTACCTTACCAACACTACAAAGGAGAAAGGGGACATGGGGTTAGGGACAGATACTGGGACAGGTCCAGGGCTGTGTCCAGTCCTACCTTACCAACACTACAAAGGAGAAAGGGGACATGGGGTTAGGGACAGATACTGGGACAGGTCCAGGGCTGAGTCCAGTCCTACCTTACCAACACTACAAAGGAGAAAGGGGACATGGGGTTAGGGACAGATACTGGGACAGGGCTGTGTCCAGTCCTACCTTACCAACACTACAAAGGAGAAAGGGGACATGGGGTTAGGGACAGATACTGGGACAGGGCTGAGTCCAGTCCTACCTTACCAACACTACAGAGGAGAAAGGGGACATGGGGTTAGGGACAGATACTGGTCCAAGGCTGTGTCCAGTCCTACCTTACCAACACTACAAAGGAGAAAGGGGACATGGGGTTAGGGACAGATACTGGGACAGGGCTGTGTCCAGTCCTACCTTACCAACACTACAAAGGAGAAAGGGGACATGGCGTTAAGGACAGATACTGGGACAGGTCCAGGGCTGTGTCCAGTCCTACCTTACCAACACTACAAAGGAGAAAGGGGACATGGGGTTAGGGACAGATACTGGGACAGGTCCAGGGCTGTGTCCAGTCCTACCTTACCAACACTACAAAGGAGAAAGGGGACATGGGGTTAGGAACAGATACTGGGACAGGTCCAGGGCTGAGTCCAGTCCTACCTTACCAACACTACAAAGGAGAAAGGGGACATGGGGTTAGGAACAGATACTGGGACAGGTCCAGGGCTGAGTCCAGTCCTACCTTACCAACACTACAAAGGAGAAAGGGGACATGGGGTTAGGGACAGATATTGGGACAGGTCCAAGGCTGTGTCCAGTCCTACCTTACCAACACTACAAAGGAGAAAGGGGACATGGGGTTAGGGACAGATACTGGGACAGGTCCAGGGCTGTGTCCAGTCCTACCTTACCAACACTACAAAGGAGAAAGGGGACATGGGGTTAGGGACAGATACTGGGACAGGGCAGAGTCCAGTCCTACCTTACCAACACTACAAAGGAGAAAGGGGACATGGGGTTAGGGACAGATACTGGGACAGGGCTGTGTCCAGTCCTACCTTACCAACCCTACAAAGGAGAAAGGGGACATGGGGTTAGGGACAGATACTGGGACAGGTCCAGGGCTGTGTCCAGTCCTACCTTACCAACACTACAAAGGAGAAAGGGGACATGGGGTTAGGGACAGATACTGGGACAGGTCTGAGTCCAGTCCTACCTTACCAACACTACAAAGGAGAAAGGGGACATGGGGTTAGGGACAGATACTGGGACAGGGCTGAGTCCAGTCCTACCTTACCAACACTACAAAGGAGAAAGGGGACATGGGGTTAGGGACAGATACTGGGACAGGGCTGAGTCCAGTCCTACCTTACCAACACTACAAAGGAGAAAGGGGACATGGGGTTAGGGACAGATACTGGGACAGGGCTGAGTCCAGTCCTACCTTACCAACACTACAAAGGAGAAAGGGGACATGGGGTTAGGAACAGATACTGGGACAGGTCCAGGGCTGTGTCCAGTCCTACCTTACCAACACTACAAAGGAGAAAGGGGACATGGGGTTAGGGACAGATACTGGGACAGGTCCAGGGCTGAGTCCAGTCCTACCTTACCAACACTACAAAGGAGAAAGGGGACATGGAGTTAGGGACAGATACTGGGACAGGGCTGTGTCCAGTCCTACCTTACCAACACTACAAAGGAGAAAGGGGACATGGGGTTAGGGACAGATACTGGGACAGGGCTGAGTCCAGTCCTACCTTACCAACACTACAAAGGAGAAAGGGGACATGGGGTTAGGGACAGATACTGGGACAGGTCCAGGGCTGAGTCCAGTCCTACCTTACCAACACTACAAAGGAGAAAGGGGACATGGGGTTAGGGACAGATACTGGGACAGGTCCAGGGCTGTGTCCAGTCCTACCTTACCAACACTACAAAGGAGAAAGGGGACATGGGGTTAGGGACAGATACTGGGACAGGTCTGTGTCCAGTCCTACCTTACCAACACTACAAAGGAGAAAGGGGACATGGGGTTAGGGACAGATACTGGGACAGGTCCAGGGCTGAGTCCAGTCCTACCTTACCAACACTACAAAGGAGAAAGGGGACATGGGTTAGGGACAGATACTGGGACAGGTCCAAGGCTGTGTCCAGTCCTACCTTACCAACACTACAAAGGAGAAAGGGGACATGGGGTTAGGGACAGATACTGGGACAGGTCTGAGTCCAGTCCTACCTTACCAACACTACAAAGGAGAAAGGGGACATGGGGTTAGGGACAGATACTGGGACAGGTCCAGGGCTGAGTCCAGTCCTACCTTACCAACACTACAAAGGAGAAAGGGGACATGGGGTTAGGGACAGATACTGGGACAGGGCTGAGTCCAGTCCTACCTTACCAACCCACTCATCTGAAGACATTGTGAATGCGTATAAAGTCTAACCTAACTCATTAAAAAACATTTTGAATTACGTACCACTAGGGGCTGTGGCGGTCATGAAATTGTCAACCTGTAACTGTCATGCAAACTGTTATGCATCGTTAGGCTAGCCTACAAGCCACTGATGCGGTTCTTTGGAACATCTACAGTACATTTAAAAAAGTTTAATAAACCCATTCAATATAACCTACACCATCACAATAAATCCATTATTTAAAATGTTTCAAAAGAACAGAATACATACTGATTTGTCCTTATGTTAGGTCCTGATCTGGCTATGCCATATGGCCGTGGGCTACACTAGTTCATTTAGCAGACAACAATTGCTTATAATTACCATTATTTTATAGTAAGAACAATACAATTGAACAAAGCTGAATAAAATAGAAAGGATATTTTCCCCAAAGTGATTTCCGAGGCTATTCTGTGTTGAGCGGTTAAAGTGATCATGTTGAAACAGGTCCTCCTATATGCTTACAGTTATAATGTAACTTTAGTTGTGATACAAACCTTAGGCTGTTGTTCTGATTTGAATGATGCAACTCTAATTTGAGAAAAAGTCTCATGAAAGGCATACGCTCTTCCCTGTTTCTTGCGCAGGCTGCACACACTCCATCAGTCTCTCATTCACAATTGTTGTCCTTGATAATATTCTCACCCATCAGACTGTTCACAATTGAATCAGGTCTTTACATATAGCCTAATAATATATGTGTGGAATTAGTTTTGATTTAGAACGGCCCACAAATAAAACACGGCATCCATAGCATGCACTCCAATAGTGAACAGAGGTTGCCCGCGGTTACGTTTTGAATATGCCAGGTAAGCTACACAGGTTGTAAAGCAGATTAAATATGCTTCATGTTAAGAATTTAACAATAAATATAGCAGTATTAGAAAGTTGGGATCCTCTTTTTTAAATTTTTAAATTTATTTTTTAAACCCCCTTTTCTCCCCAATTTCGTGGTATCCAATTGCTAGTAATTACTATCTTGTCTCATCGCTACAACTCCCGTACGGGCTCGGGAGAGACGAATGTCGAAAGCCATGCGTCCTCCGAAACACAACCCAACCAAGCCGCACTGCTTCTTAACACAGCGCGCCTCCAACCCGGAAGCCAGCCGCACCAACGTGTCGGAGGAAACACCGTGCACCTGGCCCCCTTGGTTAGCGCGCACTGCGCCCGGCCCGCCACAGGAGTCGCTGGTGCGTGATGAGACAAGGATATCCCTACCGGCCAAACCCTCCCTAACCCGGACGACGCTAGGCCAATTGTGCGTCGCCCCACGGACTTCCCGGTCGCGGCCGGCTGCGACAGAGCCTGGGCGCGAACCCAGAGTCTCTGGTGGCACAGCTAGCGCTGCGATGCAGTGCCCTAGACCACTGCGCCACCCGGGAGGCCCTGGGATCCTCTTTTAAATAGTGTCACGTCCCCCCCAAATAATGTTGCACAATGACTGGGCTTATAAGAACACGTTTCACTTGAATCTGTAGGCTATGTGCTCTCCAACCCTGTTCCGACTCTGTAGGCTATGTGCTCTCCAACCCTGTTCCAGGAGTCCTATGCCTATAGGGTATGCTTAGAGTTATTTGGCCACTTTAGTTGTGATACAAACCTTATCAAAACATATACGTCTATGGGCTAGGATACATCATTATTCCTGCGACTATGATTTGAAAAAGTAAAAAAAAATGCATGCCCTGTTTCTTGCCTTAGACTGTTCACGCTGGGCATCGATTCATTCCATGCATCAACCAGCGATGAGGAGCTGGCTCTCGCTATGCAACAGTCTGCTCAAACTGAATGCCGGGGCTTTCATGTAGTGTTTCATTTGATTTTTGATAGTATTTGGATTGATTACAGGGAAAAGTGATTACAGGGAAAATAGAGCGCTGAGTATCAGGCCATTAGCGACTGGCCGTTGGCAAGTTTGGTAGGCTACTAATGACCATCAGAGGCATCAGAGTACAATTTTGGAGTTCGTTACCGTGACTCAGCGGCCATGTGGAATATGACTGCGGTCATGACTCGTGACTGCCGGTTGTACCATTACTAATCTAACCAATCCGAAGACATTTAAAATTTGGAAAAGTTTGTTTAAAAAACTGTTTTAAACACAACCATTTGACATACAAAAATACGCTGAAGAAAAATATAAACACAACATGTAAAGTGTTGGTCCCATGTTTCATGAGCTGAAATAAAAGATCCCAGAAATGTTCCATATGCACAAAAAGCTTATTTCTCTCAGATTTTGTGCATACATTTGTTTGTTTGTTTGTTACATCCCTGTTAGTGAGCATTTCTCATTTACCAAGATAATCCAACCGCCTGACAGATGTGGCATATCAAGAAGCTGATTTAACAGCATGATCATTACACAGGTGCACCTTGTGCTGGGGACAATAAAAGGCCACTAAAATGTGCAATTTTGTCACACAACACAATGCCACAGATGAGTGTGCAATTGGCATGCTGACTGCATGAATGTCCACCAGAGCTGTTGCCAGATAATTGAATGTTAATTTCTCTACAATAATGTCGTTTAAGAGAATTTGACAGTACGTCCAACCGGCCTCACAACCGCAGACCACGTGTAACCACGCCAGCCAAGGACTTCCACATCCGGCTTCTTCACCTGTGGGATCGTCTGAGACCAGCCACCCGGACAGCTGATGAAACTGAGGAGTATTTCTGTCTGTAATGAAGCCCGTTTATGGGGGAAAACGAATTCTGATTGGCTGGGGTGGCTCCCAAGTGGGTGGGCCTATGCCCTCCCAGGACCACCCATGGCTGCACCCCTGCCCAGTCATGTGAAATCCATAGATTAGGGCCTAATGAATTTATTTAAATTGACTGATTTCCTTATATGAACTGTAATTTAGTAAAATCGTGATCAGTATACATAAAAAACGACATTGAAATAATACATTTTACAATATTATACACTGTCATGACAGACTGACCTGACCAATTGGAAGGCATTGTTGATGAGGGAAGCGCGGTCGTTGGAGCTCAGAGCCCTGTGATTGGTCAGCAGCAGGGAGGTCAGGGAACTCCAGCCTTCCCCCTCGTAGTGGACCATGTAGTAACCACTCATATCCACGTTAAACTTGACCCACCCCACCTCCTCTGGTAGGTACAGCACGTCTAGAGGGGGAGGTAGTTAGTTAGTATACTGTAACTATACTGTTACCAGACGAGACTAATGCTAGAACTGTTAGGTCACAAACCACAGACAGAGACGCCTACCTGTCTTGGTCTTGAGCAGGAAGCGATGCACTGTGCTGGAGCTGCTGGTGATGTAGGTCAGAGGAACCTGCCACAGGAAGCTGCATGGGGGGGGGGGGGGGTCAGGAGGTTATAGTGAATGAGTTGGTTATTCACAAACCCCCTGAATTACCAAGCCTGAACTACCATCTCTACAAAGGAAATGAAACCATGATGTTTCCTGGATATCTAGTTCCAACTGCACAGTCAAACAGGGTTCAAATCCTTCCTACTGCCCTCTGACACATTCTCTCTCACTGACATCTGTTCAATAAAACCTGGAAATACGGAAGGAAAATATCTTACCCGTGTGTCTGTGAGGGATCGTCAGTCTTGAGGTATCTCTCCTGGCTGAGTTTGACCTGGCGACCCCTGACCTCTACAGTGACCAGGGGAAACCCCTCCTGCAGCGTCCACGTGTCCATGATGGCCCTCACATCCAGCTGATCGCCTGAGTACCACTTCTACATCACAAACACACACGCACAGACATAGTCACCTGAGAACCACTTCTATAGCAAGCCAGGAAGGACACAGCACAGGACAGGACATGATACATTACCCCACAGGACATGAACACCACAAGACATTGACTGTTACAGTGTGTTGACAGTTACAGTGTGTTGACTGTTAGTGTGTACTGTTAGTGTGTACTGTTAGTGTGTTGACAGTTACAGTGTGTTGACTGTTAGTGTGTACTGTTACAGTGTGTTTACTGTGCAGTGTGTTGACTGTTAGTGTGTACTGTTACAGTGTGTTTACTGTGCAGTGTGTTGACTGTTAGTGTGTACTGTTACAGTGTGTTTACTGTGCAGTGTGTTGACTGTTACAGTGGGTTGACTGTTAGTGTGTACTGTTACAGTGTGTTTACTGTGACAGTGGGTTGACTGTTAAAGTGTGTTGACTGTGACAGTGGGTTGACTGTGACAGTGGGTTGACTGTTACAGTGTGTTCACTGTGCAGTGTGTTCACTGTGACAGTGTGTTCACTGTGACAGTGTGTTGACTGTTACAGTGGGTTGACTGTTACAGTGGGTTGACTGTGCAGTGTGTTCACTGTGACAGTGTGTTCACTGTACAGTGTGTTGACTGTTACAGTGGGTTGACTGTTACAGTGTGTTCACTGTACAGTGTGTAGGAGGGGTTTGCTGGTGTGTTATGACTTACAGGAGCTCCAGACTGGGCCTTTTCCTGAGAACAGAACCCCTCGTCTTTCAGTCTGCCCTCATCCAGATCATCTGACTGGCAGATCTGTTAAGACACACACATTATTGGCTTGGTTGGGTTCGACTCAGTAGTGTGAAAAGGGTATGAAGCCCAGGTAGCTGTATACACACTCACGTTAGTGAGGCTCTCCCACAGATGGCTGTTGACAGTGTTCTGATAGCTGTAACGTCTGAGGTAGCGGACAATACCAATCTTAAACGCCTCTGGGGTCAGGAAGTCTCTCAGCATGTTCAAAATACACGCCCCCTGGAAAACAATAACACATGAATTCACAGAAATCCACTCACTGACTAGACTGGAGTACTTTCAGAAGAGGTAGCAAACCTGTGTTCAAATACTATTTGAAATCTTTCTAGTCCTTTGAGTGTTTGTTTTAGCCTGCCTTGAGTTTCAGGTGAAGGGGGTTTGCACTTTTGGGGCTCTTCTATTGGTTCCATTGCAGTGAAGTATTTGAAACTAGGTCTGACAGATAGTCAGCATGAAGTGAATAGACTGGACAGGAGTCAGACCTTGGTTGATTGATTGGATGGGAGTCTGACCTTATCATAGGAGACATCGTCAAACATCTCCTGGATCTGAGTAGGAGTGTCCACCTGGCTGGAAACGGGGTGGGAGGAGCTTAATGAATCCACCTCCATCGCCTCAAAACACTTCCCTAGGAAGAAGTCATTCTGAGGGGGGAGGGAAAGGGAGGAAGGAAGAGATAGAGAGAAGTCATTTGTCAGTTAGTGGTATCACAACAATCCTGATTTCCCTACACATACATCCAGCAGCCTGCCTATCAACTAGCTCAGTATTTGTTCAGGTACGTTTCTATAGAAACTCTCTACTATACTCTTTCATTTCATACTAAATCAACAAAAGAAATACAGAAAATGAATATTAGAAACCAAACAGAGGCTTACCACTTGCAGCTCAGGGTTGGTGATGTTAACTGACACAAACTCCATGAACTTTGCAAAGCCCTCATTGAGCCACAGGTCATTCCACCACTGCATGGTCACTAGGTTACCGAACCACTAGACCAACAGGAGAAGAGACAGGGTTAAGACAAGATGGTCACTAGGTTACCAACCCACTAGAACATCAGGAGTAGAGACAGGGTTAGGACAAGATAGTCACTAGGTTACCAACCCACTAGAACAACAGGAGAAGAGACAGGGTTAAGACAAGATGGTCACTAGGTTACTGAACCACTAGACCAACAGGAGTAGAGACAGGGTTAGGACAAGTTAGTCACTAGGTTACCAACCCACTAGAACAACAGGAGTAGAGACAGGGTTAGGACAAGATAGTTACTAGGTTACTGAACCACTAGAACAACAGGAGAAGAGACAGGGTTAGGACAAGATAGTCACTAGGTTACCAACCCACTAGAACAACAGGAGAAGAGACAGGGTTAGGACAAGATAGTCACTAGGTTACCAACCCACTAGAACAACAGGAGAAGAGACAGGGTTAGGACAAGATAGTCACTAGGTTACCAACCCACTAGAACAACAGGAGAAGAGACAGGGTTAGGACAAGATAGTCACTAGGTTACCAACCCACTAGAACAACAGGAGAAGAGACAGGGTTAGGACAAGATAGTCACTAGGTTACCAACCCACTAGAACAACAGGAGAAGAGACAGGGTTAGGACAAGATAGTCACTAGGTTACCAACCCACTAGAACAACAGGAGTAGAGACAGGGTTAGGACAAGATAGTCACTAGGTTACTGAACCACTAGAACATCAGGAGAAGAGACAGGGTTAGGACAAGATAGTCACTAGGTTACTGAACCACTAGAACAACAGGAGAAGAGACAGGGTTAGGGCAAGATAGTTACTAGGTTACCAACCCACCAGAACAACAGGAGTAGAGACAGGGTTAGGACAAGATAGTCACTAGGTTACTGAACCACTAGAACAACAGGAGAAGAGACAGGGTTAGGACAAGATAGTCACTAGGTTACTGAACCACTAGAACAACAGGAGAAGAGACAGGGTTAGGACAAGATAGTCACTAGGTTACCAACCCACTAGAACAACAGGAGTAGAGACAGGGTTAGGACAAGATAGTCACTAGGTTACCAACCCACTAGAACAACAGGAGTAGAGACAGGGTTAGGACAAGATAGTCACTAGGTTACTGAACCACTAGAACATCAGGAGAAGAGACAGGGTTAGGACAAGATAGTCACTAGGTTACCAACCCACTAGAACAACAGGAGAAGAGACAGGGTTAGGACAAGATAGTCACTAGGTTACCAACCCACTAGAACAACAGGAGTAGAGACAGGGTTAGGACAAGATAGTCACTAGGTTACCAACCCACTAGAACAACAGGAGAAGAGACAGGGTTAGGACAAGATAGTCACTAGGTTACTGAACCACTAGACCAACAGGAGAAGAGACAGGGTTAGGACAAGATAGTCACTAGGTTACTGAACCACTAGAACAACAGGAGAAGAGACAGGGTTAGGACAAGATAGTCACTAGGTTACTGAACCACTAGAACATCAGGAGAAGAGACAGGGTTAGGACAAGATAGTCACTAGGTTACTGAACCACTAGGTAAAAAACATAAAGAAATCTCACAAGAAATGTAATGCATTACCTAAAACTACTAGAACACTGGTAACACTTTACATTAGAGCACAGAATCAAGCTAATAATTAAGCAATAAGGCACAAGGGGGTGTGGTATATGGCCAATATACCACGGCTAAGGGCTGTTCTTACGTAGGATGCAACGCGGAGTGCCTGTATACAGCCCTTAGCCGTGGTATATTGGCCATATACCACAAACCCCCGAGCTGCCTTATTGCTATTATAAACTGGTTACCAACGTAATTAGAGCAGTAAAAATAAATGTTTTGTCGTACCCGTGGTATACGGTCTGATGTTTGGACTCGAAACAGGACTCGAAACAGCCAGTTCATTACAAGGAATATACCACATGCCTTCAGAAAGTATGCACACCCCTTGACTTTTTCAACAACAACAAAAATTGGTGTTACAGCCTGAATTTACGGGTTTCACTTCGATTTTTTGGTCACTGGCCTACACACCAATCCCCATAATGTTCAAGTATTTTTTCTAAATGTTAACAAATTAATAAGAAATGAAAAGCTGAAATGTTTTGAGTCAATAAGTATTCAACCCCTTTGTTATGACAAGCCTAAATAAGTTCAGGAGTAAAAATGTGCTTAACAAATCACATAATAAGTTGCATGGACTTGGTCTTTTACCAAATAGGGCTATCTTCTGTATTCCACCAATACCTTGTCACAACACAACTGATTGGCTCAAACGCATTAAGATAATAAATTCCACAAATGAACTTTTAACAAGGCACACCTGTTAATTGAAATGCATTCCAGGTGACTACCTCATGAAGCTGGTTGAGAGAACGCCAAGAGTGTGCAAAGCTGTCATTAAGGCAAAGTGTGGCTACTTTGAAGAATCTCAAATATAAAATAGATTTTGATTTAACACTTTTTTGGTTACTACATGATTTCATATGTGTTATTTCATAGTTTTGATGTCTTCACTATTATTCTACAATGTAGAACATAGTAAAAATAAAGAAAAACCCTGGAATGAGTAAGTTTGTCCAAACTTTCACTGGTACTGTGTATATATATATTATTTTAACCCCTTTTTTGGGGTAGGCACAAAAATCCCTTCATACCTCCATTCATTTTTTAAAAACCGGTACCAGTTAACTTCAGACAAGGGGTCATAGAGCAAAACGGAGAACACCATCGAGTCTCCCCTTTCCATAAAGTTGTCATAATAGTTTGTAGGTCAAACCATTGAGACGCTACAGAAGTTTACGTGTGAAGACCGATTTTCGGGATGTCTCATGGTCTAACAAACACCGCTCTAGCTCTCCCACCTTTCACCGCAGATGCAGAAGTGCGACGCCGGTGGATGTGATGGATTGAGATGAATCCAATGCAAAAGATATCTCTAGCTTAAGCTGACTGATTTTGATGGAATGTTTTTGTTATGTAACTAAGATTGACACACCTGTGCGTCAATCGACTCTAGTGGGTTAATGTAGCCAAATATTATAGGGTCCCCTAGGAAACACTGACCAACACTTTGGTTCCTATCCTGTCACAATAACTCCTCCCTGGCGTTTTCATTTGTTGTCATGTCAAACAACACTGTATTCAAAGTGCCCACTATTATCTTCTAACTATAGAATTAGAATAACTATTATTTTTCCATGATTCCAACAGTTCACCCAAGTGTTTTGATCTAAATTGCAAGTCAAATCGCAATTGCAACATTTGGTTAACATTTGCCCATATCGTACAGCCCTATGTGGCAGCATGGAAATGATCTCAAATGAGTGCAAGAAATGAATGAAAATGCACTTTTTTTGGGGGGGGGGGGGGGGGTTGAAGTTGAATTTGAACAGTATAAAACAATGGAAATGGAAAGAGGCTCATTGAAATCACTTAAGAGTGTATGTGTTGCCACCCTAGGATCACTCACAACTTACTGAGGAAGCACATTTAGGACTTTTATTATTCAAAAACATAAAATACTGTCAAATACCCGTCAAATGTGTAACTATGTGTTGTTGTATGTGTCGAACTGCTTTGCTTTATCTTGGCCAGGTCGCAATTGTAAATGAGAACGTGTTCTCAACTTGCCTACCTGGTTAAATAAAGGTGAAATAAAAAAATAAAAAATACATTAAAACTAATACTGTGATGTGGCCATATCGCCCAGCCCTAATTTAAATTTCAATAAATGTGCAAACATTTCTAAAAAGTTGTTGTCACTTTGTCATTTTTGGGGTATTGTGTGTAGATGGGCCAGAAAATAAATATATATTTAGTCAGTTTTGAATTCAGGTTGTAACACAAGAAAATGTGGAATACTTTCTGAAGGAGATTCTGACAAAGCATCTGACTGATGAACCAACAGAGGTTAGTCCCACTTACCTGGTGTGCCAGCTCATGTGCGATCACCATGGTGATGCCTAGCTTGTCAGAGGCGGAGCTCTTGTTGGGGTCAAAGAGCAGCCCAGCCTCTCGGTATGTGGTCAGACCCCAGTTCTCCATCGCACCCGACTGGAAGTCTGGGATAGCTGCCAGGTCTGGGAGGAACACACAGGAATACATCAGGAAATGATTTATTTAAAAGTCTACTTACCAAAATGTGTATTAACCATTATTAAACATAGACATACATTAGTATAAACTGTCAGCTAGTGCCACCTCCTGCTACCAAACGCACCCCAGTAAGTCTATGTGTGGTGCGTAGCGTTGGTGCGGGTGTGTTCTACTCACCCTGTTTGGGTAGAGGATATGGGATGTCAAAGTAGTCATCGTAGAAGTCCAACAGTCTGACTGCAGCATTCAGGGCAAAGTCTGTCTGGTCGATCTTGTCTGGTACAGCATACACTGAGATCTGATAGGACAATACCGAAGACGAGGTCAATCATAGAAATATGTTGTTGAGCACTTCCACATAGCAGGGACTAGGGAGCTATAATGACGTGTACGTATAAACTAGTCGTAGTCAGTGAAACAGAGAAGAAGCACAAGGTTTCAGATAGAACCTGATCAACAAGACAGGACACAACTCCCTTTTCCACGTGAAAGTTATTCAATGCACTTCATTTCCATTTGCAGGTTGGGCATCATAAGTTAACCTTTCATTCTGACCAATGAGAGGACTTCCTGAGAGGACTTCCTGCTCACCTTGACTCCGTGACTGGTGGTCTTGCTGACAGACTGGAAGTCAGAGACGATGAAGGCCACCAGGTAGGTGCTCATCCTAACGCTGGTGTCAAAGTGGTCCTCCAGCACGCCACCTGGTAACTCTACTGTCTTTACCTGTGGAGGGAAGAGTAGAGGATATGTTCATTATGACACCTGCCTCTCCCTGGCATTCAGACGGTGTGGAGAAACAGGTACTTTGAGATGCTCATAAAGGGGCTTGACAGGTGAAAGCGACACGCTGAAAACGTTTAAACGGATAGAATTTATTTGGCGTTCATCTGCCCCGTTTATCACCCGTTAATATATCTGTTATATATCACCTGTTAATAGATCTGTTATATATATATATATATAACCTGTTAATAGATCTGTTATATATCACCTGTTAATAGATCTGTTATATATATATATGTATATATATATATATCACCTGTTAATATATCTGTTATATATCACCTGTTAATAGATCTGTTATATATATATATATATATCACCTGTTAATAGATCTGTTATATATATATATCACCTGTTAATAGATCTGTTATATATCACCTGTTAATATATCTGTTATATATATATATATATATATATCACCTGTTAATAGATCTGTTATATATATATATATATCACCTGCTAATATATCTGTTATATATCACCTGTTAATAGATCTGTCATATATATATCACCTGTTAATAGATCTGTTATATATATATATATATATATATATATATATATATATATATATATATATCACGTGTTAATAGATCTGTTATATATCACCTGTTAATATATCTGTTATATATATATATATATATATATATATATATATATATATATATATATCACCTGTTAATAGATCTGTTATATATCACCTGTTAATATATCTGTTATATATATATATATATCACCTGTTAATAGATCTGTTGTATATATATATATATATATATATATATATATCACCTGTTAATAGATCTGTTATATATCACCTGTTAATATATCTGTTATATATATATATATATATGTATATATATATATATATATATCACCTGTTAATATATCTGTTATATATATATATATATCACCTGTTAATATATCTGTTATATATCACCTGTTAATAGATCTGTTAAATATCAAGTGAAGGAACTGTGGAGACCAGGAGAGAAAGACACTTGAGACTATTGAGATGCAGCCCGTGGTGTGTTTCCCAGGGTACCTTGGGCATGTTGGAGAGGGCGATGTGGCGTGACTCCCGCCGTATCTGGATGGTGAAGTTGGCTTTGAAAGCCGGCTCATCGAAACAGGGGAAGGCTGCTCGGGCACTGGTCGCTTCAAACTGAGTGGACGCCATAAACCTAACAGAACAGAGGAGAAAATAAAAGTGTCGTTAAGATATAAGATATACAGTAGGTCTAGGGAAAATGAATGTAAAGCTTATGATTGAGTAATTCATTATAGTGGCACACCGTTTAGCAGTGTTGTAGTATTCGATTCAAGGACTCAGACTTGACTCGGACTCAAGTCACGATTTTCCCGACCCGTGACTCGACCAGTTGTGACTGTTGTCAGAAAATCTCTATATTTTGCATAATTCAACTTACGAGCTTCAGCAGCAAATGTTAGATAGCAGTATTATCTATGTAGCCTTACCAATGTGCAATGCTGGAATGAAATGGAACTTAAAAAATGGTTGGACTGCTACTTTTGGCACTACCAAGGGACTCGTGACTCAATTCGTGACTCGAACTTGGACCCGAACAATAAGGACTCGGGACTCTAGGTTTAGTGACTTGACTACATCACTGCTTCTTCGTGATCGTATCCAAATACAGGACGATTTGATCACTATAAGTGGTTGGTCACTTTCACTGCATATTATTTTGGAAATGCACTGTCGAATGATTGACATGCGTTTTCAGTGCTCTAGGTGACCACCTATACTGCCCAGGGCCAATCCTGATGGTTCGTATTCTTACCTGACCTCTCCCTTGGTTGTGCGATAGGAGCTCTTGTAGAAACCGTGGAAACTGTCAGACAGGTTGGCAGAGAACTCCAGACGAACCGTGTACATCCCACCTCTGACCAGCACCACATCAGACATCAGAGCTAGCTGATGGAAGGCTGGGTACTCCAACACCTGCAGAGGCCTTGAAGAATCAGAATAAGAAAACTTTATTGCCATGCAACAAATGTTACTAGGAATTTTATCTTGGTGTTGTAGCTACATAGAAGCACCGACAATCACATCCACATCAACAATTAATACATTTACCATCAACACAGATAAAGACATCAGAATCAATAGAAATACACATGACAACCAGGGTTGGGTTCAAGTCCATTTGAATGCCAGTAAATTCAGAAAGTCAACCATATTCCAATTTCAATTCCAAAATGTCCTCCTTGAAAAGCATTAAAGATAATTTGAATTTCAGCGTACGTCCTGAATTGACTGGAATTTAAATGTAATTGACTCCAACCCTGATGACAACACTTGTAGAAAAAGAAGGGACCCGATCATACACTGGCAGTGACCCTGGACCTTCCGGTGCCAAGAGCTCAGCTTTAGCTATCTGGAGATCCTTGCTGTGTAGGATGATGGTAGAGGTGTCCTCGAAGACCTGGAGTTGAATCTGCACCGCTCCGGTGAAGTCTAGGCTGGTCAGGTTAGGGTGGACGAGGAGGTCATAGTGGATTGGAGAGACAGTTTCAGGAAGTCTCATGTGGATCCAGGGAAACGGTTGGTCATTAGTGGCGACGGGAGTGGCGACGGGAGGTAGAGGTAAGGTAGACTTGTCATTGGTATCATGGACTCCTGGAAGCTGTGCCGCCAAAGATGGGGCAAAGGATACATGCAGGAGCACCAAGATGGTGACAGTTAACGTCGTCATCCTCACGCCTGAGAAAAAGCAGGAAGTCAGCAGTTTCCTACAGATGGAAGAAATTAAGTCAGGTTACATTGTAGCAAACCCGAATGGTGGAGCATGGTGGATGTGGAGCATTGTTACAGTATGAATCATTGTATCACAGTAAATAATGTATCAATCAATCTGTAACATTTCTATTGTCCAATAATGCACATTTGAAAGCTGTACAACACATTCAACAGGAACGCGTGGACATGACATTGCAAATGTAAAAGTTACTGTTACTTTCGATTTCAGCTCAAGATTCAAAACCTGTGCTATTCATTAAACAAAACCTTGCATTAGCCTATTCATCCACAATATTAGGCTAGCTAGGCTACAGCGAAACGTACATTTAAACAATTTAAACAGCGAACAGTCAACTTGTAGATAGATACGTTTTAAGACATTACTGTACTTACTGTCAGGTTATCTGTCCGACTTGATTATGAAAGTGAAAATAAAAAGGACCTGTACAGATTTGCATTCTGGGACAATCTGAATAACAGCCCGACTCGTACTATGAATGCCCCCTCACTTAAAACACCTTGAAATAGGTGAGATAACGATTGGATCCACAACAAACCATTATTTGCAAACGGCTCATTTCAATACAGGAAGTCAAATAAACCAAGCTCTGTTTTGGTTTTGACCCGTAGTACATACTATTGGCCACTAGGGGGCACCAGATAGCCATGTTTATTAATTAAAGTGTATTGTTTCAGTGTTTTACAAGTGCCATGCATAGCCTACCAGTCCAACAGCACCACCTGACCTGAGCACAATATTTCCAGAATCCAAAATGATATTGCCAGTGAAATGGATGCTCTGCAATGACTACATTGACATTGAACTGAGAAAGAAAAGTACAGGGAGAGAAAGGAAGTCACAACACTGGTTTGTGCTAACTGCCTGGTAAATTAATCATGATTTACAATCAAACCACTCAACCACTTTTTTGGGAAGCTTCTCCAGAGGTTGGACAATGTGCAACAGTGAACAAGTGTGTGTGTGTGTGTTTCAAAGTCCATCACCTCTGAAAAAAAGTAATCATTAAACTTTACAGTGGGAATTGGGGAGGGCTTTTAAGGGTTCATTATGCAGACAGTAAACCACAGATCCTGCTGGACATCCTATTTGCACACACCATTGTCTTTCACCCTCTGGAACTCTGAGGCCGATACGTAAAGCTTATTAAAGATCAGTGATACTATCAAGAGCAGTGTGCGGTTTCCTTTTTCCTTCACCCTCTGGAACTCTGAAATAGACTTCATCTGTGTTTCTGTGTTCAGGTGAAACTTGTGTATGTCAACGACCATTACTCAGAGACCTGGTTCTAGAGTGTTAGAGACCTGGTTCTAGAGTGTTAGAGACCTGGTTCTAAAGTGTTAGAGACCTGGTTCTACTGTTCCAGAGTAGATCTCCAGGTAGAGGACCAGGAGGACCATGCTGAAGAAGGTGCTGCTGGGTAGTCTCGGAGCAGCTCTGGTGCTTACTGCAGGCATCCTGTTGGGGCACTTCGGCATCCAGAGGGGCTCCACCACCCCTGACTGGGTAATGGACGTGACCCAGGATGTAGACGAGGCTCTCATCCAGAAGTTTATCGCAGAGGTGGACAACATTGCGATACAGGAGAACCTCAGGTCAGATGCTGGATATCAATCAATCAATCAATTTCTCAATCAGATCAAACGCTGTTGGATACTTTACCAGTGTCTTTAGGTTTCCTTAAATCTCTAATCTTCCACATCTTTTTTAATCTGTTGAAGCAGGTCAAGAACAATATGGGCTAGATTACACACACACGCACACACGCACACACGCACACACACACACACACACACACACACACACACACACACACACACACACACACACACACACACACACACACACACACACACACACACACACACACACACACACACACACACACACACACACACACACACACACACACACACACACACACACGTCCTCAGAGAGCATCTCTCTCATGATCGTTCCCTCGTCCCCATGTGTCTCTCCAGGGAGCTGACTAAAGTGCCCCACATGGCGACCTCGCCAGGGGACGAGAAGACGGTTCAGTACATGTTAAAAAGGTGGCAGGACCCAGACACAGGTCTGGACCAGGCCTGGAGGGAGGAGTACAAGGTCTACCTGTCCTTCCCAGACCCCAACACCCCCAACAAGGTCACCGTGGGTGAGTCATGGGCTTAGGGTGCGTCCAAACTATAACCCTGGTCCCTGGCCCATATAATGTAGTGCACTGCTTTTAGATCCAGCCAGGACCCCATGTAAAAGTCACATGTTATACTTACTAGTACTAGTAGTAGTTGTTCTTCTGCTCGGTGTTGTGTGGCATTAGGAGGTAAACCAAGCTAGGTGTTGTGTGGCATTAGGAGGTAAACCAAGCTTGGTGTTGTGTGGCATTAGGAGGTAAACCAAGCTAGGTGTTGTGTGGCATTAGGAGGTAAACCAAGCTAGGTGTTGTGTGGCATTAGGAGGTGAACCAAGCTAGGTGTCGTGTGGCATTAGGAGGTAAACCAAGCTTGGTGTTGTGTGGCATTAGGAGGTAAACCAAGCTAGGTGTTGTGTGGCATTAGGAGGTGAACCAAGCTAGGTGTTGTGTGGCATTAGGAGGTGAACCAAGCTAGGTGTCGTGTGGCATTAGGAGGTAAACCAAGCTAGGTGTTGTGTGGCATTAGGAGGTAAACCAAGCTAGGTGTTGTGTGGCATTAGGAGGTAAACCAAGCTAGGTGTTGTGTGGCATTAGGAGGTAAACCAAGCTAGGTGTTGTGTGGCATTAGGAGGTAAACCAAGCTTGGTGTTGTGTGGCATTAGGAGGTAAACCAAGCTAGGTGTTGTGTGGCATTAGGAGGTAACCCAAGCTAGGTGTTGTGTGGCATTAGGAGGTAAACCAAGCTAGGTGTTGTGTGGCATTAGGAGGTAAACCAAGCTAGGTGTCGTGTGGCATTAGGAGGTAAACCAAGCTAGGTGTTGTGTGGCATTAGGAGGTAAACCAAGCTAGGTGTCGTGTGGCATTAGGAGGTAAACCAAGCTAGGTGTTGTGTGGCATTAGGAGGTAAACCAAGCTAGGTGTCGTGTGGCATTAGGAGGTAAACCAAGCTAGGTGTTGTGTGGCATTAGGAGGTAAACCAAGCTAGGTGTTGTGTGGCATTAGGAGGTAAACCAAGCTAGGTGTTGTGTTGCATTAGGAGGTAAACCAAGCTTGGTGTTGTGTGGCATTAGGAGGTAAACCAAGCTTGGTGTTGTGTGGCATTAGGAGCTGAAGAAGTCCATGTTACTCTGTGTATTATGTTTTATACTCCTTGTGAAATGTCTTTGGTTGTTATTACTTCTATGGATATAATTTTGCATCAAAATCAATATTTTCCTACTACTGTGTGTGTGTGTGTGTGTGTGTTGCAGTGAGCCCTTCTGAGTATGTCCTGTACACTGCCAGAGAGAAGGAGAAGGCATATAGTTCAGACCAGGAGGATCCTGAGGTGGTTCAGCCATATGCAGCCTACGCCCCCGCCGGACACCCAAAGGTAGGTCTTTACCCACCAACACACAGACAGACAGACCAGGAGGATCCTGAAGTGGTTCAGCCTACGCCCCCGCCGGACACCCAAAGGTAGGTCTTTACCCACCAACACACAGACAGACAGACCAGGAGGATCCTGAAGTGGTTCAGCCTACGCCCCCGCCGGACACCCAAAGGTAGGTCTTTACCCACCAACACACAGACAGACCAGGAGGATCCTGAAGTGGTTCAGCCTACGCCTCCGCCGGACACCCAAAGGTAGGTCTTTACCCACCAACACACAGACAGACAGACCAGGAGGATCCTGAAGTGGTTCAGCCTACGCCCCCGCCGGACACCCAAAGGTAGGTCTTTACCCACCAACACACAGACAGACAGACCAGGAGGATCCTGAAGTGGTTCAGCCTACGCCCCCGCCGGACACCCAAAGGTAGGTCTTTACCCACCAACACACAGACAGACAGACCAGGAGGATCCTGAAGTGGTTCAGCCTACGCCCCCGCCGGACACCCAAAGGTAGGTCTTTACCCACCAACACACAGACAGACAGACCAGGAGGATCCTGAAGTGGTTCAGCCTACGCCCCCGCCGGACACCCAAAGGTAGGTCTTTACCCACCAACACACAGACAGACAGACCAGGAGGATCCTGAAGTGGTTCAGCCTACGCCCCCGCCGGACACCCAAAGGTAGGTCTTTACCCACCAACACACAGACAGACCAGGAGGATCCTGAAGTGGTTCAGCCTACGCCTCCGCCGGACACCCAAAGGTAGGTCTTTACCCACCAACACACAGACAGACAGACCAGGAGGATCCTGAAGTGGTTCAGCCTACGCCCCCGCCGGACACCCAAAGGTAGGTCTTTACCCACCAACACACAGACAGACAGACCAGGAGGATCCTGAAGTGGTTCAGCCTACGCCCCCGCCGGACACCCAAAGGTAGGTCTTTACCCACCAACACACAGACAGACAGACCAGGAGGATCCTGAAGTGGTTCAGCCTACGCCCCCGCCGGACACCCAAAGGTAGGTCTTTACCCACCAACACACAGACAGACAGACCAGGAGGATCCTGAAGTGGTTCAGCCTACGCCCCCGCCGGACACCCAAAGGTAGGTCTTTACCCACCAACACACAGACAGACAGACCAGGAGGATCCTGAAGTGGTTCAGCCTACGCCTCCGCCGGACACCCAAAGGTAGGTCTTTACCCACCAACACACAGACAGACCAGGAGGATCCTGAAGTGGTTCAGCCTACGCCCCCGCCGGACACCCAAAGGTAGGTCTTTACCCACCAACACACAGACAGACAGACCAGGAGGATCCTGAAGTGGTTCAGCCTACGCCCCCGCCGGACACCCAAAGGTAGGTCTTTACCCACCAACACACAGACAGACAGACCAGGAGGATCCTGAAGTGGTTCAGCCTACGCCCCCAACGGACACCCAAAGGTAGGTCTTTACCCACCAACACACAGACAGACAGACCAGGAGGATCCTGAAGTGGTTCAGCCTACGCCCCCGCCGGACACCCAAAGGTAGGTCTTTACCCACCAACACACAGACAGACAGACCAGGAGGATCCTGAAGTGGTTCAGCCTACGCCCCCGCCGGACACCCAAAGGTAGGTCTTTACCCACCAACACACAGACAGACAGACCAGGAGGATCCTGAAGTGGTTCAGCCTACGCCCCCGCCGGACACCCAAAGGTAGGTCTTTACCCACCAACACACAGACAGACAGACCAGGAGGATCCTGAAGTGGTTCAGCCTACGCCTCCGCCGGACACCCAAAGGTAGGTCTTTACCCACCAACACACAGACAGACAGACCAGGAGGATCCTGAAGTGGTTCAGCCTACGCCCCCGCCGGACACCCAAAGGTAGGTCTTTACCCACCAACACACAGACAGACAGACCAGGAGGATCCTGAAGTGGTTCAGCCTACGCCCCCGCCGGACACCCAAAGGTAGGTCTTTACCCACCAACACACAGACAGACAGACCAGGAGGATCCTGAAGTGGTTCAGCCTACGCCCCCGCCGGACACCCAAAGGTAGGTCTTTACCCACCAACACACAGACAGACAGACCAGGAGGATCCTGAAGTGGTTCAGCCTACGCCCCCGCCGGACACCCAAAGGTAGGTCTTTACCCACCAACACACAGACAGACAGACCAGGAGGATCCTGAAGTGGTTCAGCCTACGCCCCCGCCGGACACCCAAAGGTAGGTCTTTACCCACCAACACACAGACAGACCAGGAGGATCCTGAAGTGGTTCAGCCTACGCCTCCGCCGGACACCCAAAGGTAGGTCTTTACCCACCAACACACAGACAGACAGACCAGGAGGATCCTGAAGTGGTTCAGCCTACGCCCCCGCCGGACACCCAAAGGTAGGTCTTTACCCACCAACACACAGACAGACAGACCAGGAGGATCCTGAAGTGGTTCAGCCTACGCCCCCGCCGGACACCCAAAGGTAGGTCTTTACCCACCAACACACAGACAGACAGACCAGGAGGATCCTGAAGTGGTTCAGCCTACGCCCCCGCCGGACACCCAAAGGTAGGTCTTTACCCACCAACACACAGACAGACAGACCAGGAGGATCCTGAAGTGGTTCAGCCTACGCCCCCGCCGGACACCCAAAGGTAGGTCTTTACCCACCAACACACAGACAGACAGACCAGGAGGATCCTGAAGTGGTTCAGCCTACGCCCCCGCCGGACACCCAAAGGTAGGTCTTTACCCACCAACACACAGACAGACAGACCAGGAGGATCCTGAAGTGGTTCAGCCTACGCCTCCGCCGGACACCCAAAGGTAGGTCTTTACCCACCAACACACAGACAGACCAGGAGGATCCTGAAGTGGTTCAGCCTACGCCCCCGCCGGACACCCAAAGGTAGGTCTTTACCCACCAACACACAGACAGACAGACCAGGAGGATCCTGAAGTGGTTCAGCCTACGCCCCCGCCGGACACCCAAAGGTAGGTCTTTACCCACCAACACACAGACAGACAGACCAGGAGGATCCTGAAGTGGTTCAGCCTACGCCCCCAACGGACACCCAAAGGTAGGTCTTTACCCACCAACACACAGACAGACAGACCAGGAGGATCCTGAAGTGGTTCAGCCTACGCCCCCGCCGGACACCCAAAGGTAGGTCTTTACCCACCAACACACAGACAGACAGACCAGGAGGATCCTGAAGTGGTTCAGCCTACGCCCCCGCCGGACACCCAAAGGTAGGTCTTTACCCACCAACACACAGACAGACAGACCAGGAGGATCCTGAAGTGGTTCAGCCTACGCCCCCGCCGGACACCCAAAGGTAGGTCTTTACCCACCAACACACAGACAGACAGACCAGGAGGATCCTGAAGTGGTTCAGCCTACGCCCCCGCCGGACACCCAAAGGTAGGTCTTTACCCACCAACACACAGACAGACAGACCAGGAGGATCCTGAAGTGGTTCAGCCTACGCCCCCGCCGGACACCCAAAGGTAGGTCTTTACCCACCAACACACAGACAGACAGACCAGGAGGATCCTGAAGTGGTTCAGCCTACGCCTCCGCCGGACACCCAAAGGTAGGTCTTTACCCACCAACACACAGACAGACCAGGAGGATCCTGAAGTGGTTCAGCCTACGCCCCCGCCGGACACCCAAAGGTAGGTCTTTACCCACCAACACACAGACAGACAGACCAGGAGGATCCTGAAGTGGTTCAGCCTACGCCCCCGCCGGACACCCAAAGGTAGGTCTTTACCCACCAACACACAGACAGACAGACCAGGAGGATCCTGAAGTGGTTCAGCCTACGCCTCCGCCGGACACCCAAAGGTAGGTCTTTACCCACCAACACACAGACAGGGAGACCAGGAGGATCCTCCTGGCCTGTGCAGCAGACGCCCCCTGCAGGACACCCAAAATGTCAATTTCTTAACCACATCCAAGATCCAAGGATGGTTATGTTCTTTATGTTATCTTCTCCACAGTTTATCAGTTCAATGACCTGTTCTGGGTCGAACAACTCACCGTAGGCTAGTTATTTAGAATGATACCGTGTCTGTGTATAGACAATATGTGGACGGACGGACAGGACAGATGGAAAGAAAAGGTGTCTTTCATGATCTCTCTTTGTTCCCGAGGTTATTGGTTAACCAGTTTTATTTAGTTCATGTCATAAATGTCACCTCTCTGTGCCACCCACTGCATCGTCAAGGCACGACCTTTGAGGTTGTTGTTAAAATCTTATTAAGATTTTAGATAATCCGCTCGAGGTCAAAAGGGAAGATGTTTTATGATGTGTCTCATCAGATAACATTAGAATTTCTCTATTGCGTTGTGGGTAAATTGCCACATCTCTTAGTCAAAACTCTAAATAGATGATCAAAAAGGCAGTTGTTTCAAAACTCTAAGCACACTTTCAATCGACTAAGTACAACACAAAATCATACAGTCACTTTTTCACCAAACTTAATCAATGTTTCATCTAGAAATACATGTTTCACATTGCAATACATGTTCATATAAAGTCATTTCCTTTCGCAATGCTCACATTACTTTTGATATGCTTCTCTTATTTCTTGTTAAAATATATTTTCCTATTACATAATCCGGCTGCTCTTAACCGATGATCAGTTAAACGTTTGGTGAACCTATAGATTTGACATGTAAACTGGTTTGTCTACAACAGAGTTTGAGGGGTTCCCACTACTCTAGTGAAATTGCGTTTTCCAACATTGTACTGTAATAAATGCCATCTACATAGTAGATGTTTTGATCCAAAGTGACGACAATCCACACATTTTGGTATGTGGTCCCAGTGGGAATTGAACCCACGACTCTGGTGTTGCTAGCGCCATACTCTTATGAAATGAGCCACTCTACAGGACCACTACAATGCTTCATTTTTTTATTCAATCCAATGAAGTGGATGACTAACAGGAGGCGCTGTTTAAAAACTATAGAAATTAATTTATTAACGTCTACATTCGTATTCAACACTTTTATTCTATTACAGACATCTTACTGCGTACTTTTAAGATGATATTATATGAGCTACATTTTCCTCAAAGTTTTTTTGTTTGTTTAGAGTACCAATGTTACTGTCCCCACTACAACAACAAAAATACTTAAATACATGTCATTTTGTCCTTGAAACATTCAATTGAAATACTGTAGAATTCCATTCATTCCAATGGAGGACGGCTCCTTCTGCGGAGTGCCAATATGGCCGAACGGTGGCTTCAAAGCGTCTCAACGGCCATTATATAGCGTCGGCAATCTAGGGTTTATGTGCATAATCGTTTCAATCGCTTTGGTGCTATTTACTCAAGTTTAGCTTGATGGGAAACTAGTGCCTGCTAAACGTTATGTTTCTTTCATTTAATTTAATTTATTTCATTTCATTACACTACATCTATGTTGTAATTATATCTGAACAAAAAATTGATGTTCAGTCAATTTTAATAGGAGGTGCAAGTATATTGCCTAATGTGAAAACAATGTAATATACTGTAATCTACAGTACTGTACTGTACATTCAAAGGGCAATTTTGAAAACATCAAGTATTTTGTTATTGAATGAACTAGTTGTTATTATATTTCACAGTAACTTCTATTTTGTACCAATGGTTGTGTGGTGAAAAATGTCTACAAACAAAATGAATGCACAATGAAAAGTTTTGAACGTTAGACCGTTACAAGTCGTACCAGTTTGGAGTATTTGTACACAGAGTTTAGAACTTTCACCACATACACGTACTCGTGAAATCCAAAGTGATAAAACTGTAACGATGATATAGAAAATAATAAATAATATGTTACGCTTGTGGTGTCTATCTCCTGGTATTGTCTACTGATACCAGACTGATATCTACTACAATCTACTGATCACTCGGATATCAGTTTGATATCTCCTACAGTCGTTTGATATCAGTCTTAGTTTTAGATTGAGGTAGATTGTGGTTCAATGATTGCGAGCGTGTGTGTGTGTTCAGGGGAGACTGGTCTACGCCAATCAAGGGAAGCCCAGTGACTACTTCCTACTCAACCAGACCTTGGACCTGACAGGGACCATCGCTATCACCAGATATGGAGGAGAGGGGAGAGCAGGGAAGGTGAATCCAATTCATTGGCTGCAAATGCCATTACATGATTTTTTTGTTTTTGGGATGACATTTGGTTGGTCAGAATTCCATGTAAATATTCAGACTCATAGGGTAAATATTCAGACTTCTATTGTAACTATGGTACTTTACATCACTTGTAGCCTACTGTAATTTTAAACATTAAAAAAACGGTCAAAAATCCTGTAAGAAATGGTTCACATACAATACCTTCAGTAAGTGTACACACCCTTTGGCTTTTTCCACGTTTTGTTGTGTTACAGCCTGGATTTAAAATGGATTACATGGAGATTTTCTGTCACTGGCCTACACACAATACCCCATCATGTCAAAATGGAAATATATATATATTTTATTTGTTACAAATTAATTAAAAATGAAAAGCTGAAATGTCTTGAGTCAATAAGTATTCAACACCTTCGTTATGGCAAGCCTAAAGTTCAGGAGTAAAAATTGCTTAATAAGTCACATAATAAGTTATATGGATTCACTCAGTGTGTTTAACATTATTCTGTACCCCAAACATACGGTTTGTATGGTCCCTCAGTCGAGCAGTGAATTTCAAACACAGATTCAACCACAAAGACCAGGGAGGTTTTTCCAATGCCTCGCAAAGAAGGGCACCTATTGGTAAAAAGCAGACATTGAATATTCCTTTGAGCATGGTGAAGTTATTAACTACACTTTGGATGGTGTATCAATACCCCCAGTCACAACAAAGATACAGGCATCCTTCCTAACTCAGTTGCCGGAGAGGAAGGAAACTGCTCAGGGATTTCACCATGAGGCCAATGGTGACTTTAAAACAATTACGGAGTTTAATGACTGTGAAAGGAGAAAACTGAGGATGGATCAACAACATTGTAGTTACTCCACAATACTAACCGAATTGACAGAGTGAAAAGAAGAAAGCTTGGATAGAATACAAATATTCCAAAACATGCATCCTGTTTGCAACAAGGCCCTAAAGTAAAACTCCCAAAAATGTGCCAAAGAAATTAACTTTTTGTCCTGAATACAAAGCATTATGTTTGGGGCAAATCCAACATATCACTGAGTACCACTCTTCATATTTTCAAGCATGGTGGTGGCTGCATCATGTTATGGGTATGCTTGTCATCGGCAAGGACTAGAGCGATTTTTAGGATAAAAATAATCAAGTAGAGCTAAGCACAGGCAAAATCCTAGAGGAAAACATGGTTCAGCCTGCTTTCCAACAGACACTGGAGGACAAATTCACCTTTCAGCAGGACAATAACCCGAAACACAAGGCCAAATATACACTGGAGTTGCTTACCAAGATGACATTGAATGTTCCTAAGTAGCCTAGTTACAGTTTTGACTTAAATCGGCTTGAAAACCTTTGGCAAGAATTTAAAATGGCTGTCTAGCAATGATCAACAACCAACTTGACAGAGCTTGAAGAATTTTGAAAAGAATAATGTACAAATATTATACAATCCAGGTGTGGAACACTTTTAGAGACTTACCCAGAAAGACTCACAGCTATATTCGCTGCCAAAGGTGATTCTAACATGTATTGACTCAGGGGGTTGAATAATTATTTAATCAAGATATTGTATATTAGTGTTTTATTTATTTTAAAATTTTATTTTTTACAAATGTTGACATTACAGAGTATTTTCTTTAGATCGTTGACAGAAAAAATGACAATTTCATTCATTTTAATTTCACTTTGTAACACAACAAAATGTGGAAAAAGTCAAGGGATGTGAATACTTTCTGAAGGAACTGTACATACGAGTGTACAAGAAGGAAGGATTTTCAAAGTATTGGAACAAGGCATGTGTCCAAAATGGTACCCTGGCCACCAAAATAAAATTGGTTCTGTGAAGGTTCCCAGAAAATGTATTTGGTCGTGGCAAATGTTCTTAAAACACAAAAACTGCCCAGTCGTGGTGATGATTATGGAATGTTTGTATTAACCATTAAAAAAAACAGACAAAATGTGTTCTGGGAACGAACATCAGGTGAATGTTTTTTGCACCCCAAAATAAACATTGTAGAATCATCCGCATAACTGGATAGTTCTGTTTTGGGAACATATATTTTGTGATGTCCCCACAACGTTCCCACCAGACTGTTCCCACAACCTAATGAAGCATTCTGGGAACCTTTGATTAACAAGATTAAATGTGTTATAGGAACATTATTGCAACATCAGGCAAATGTTTTATACAAACATGTTCTGTAGTGGTTGTTACAGATGTTGTGCACAACATTTTAGTGAAAGTTAGGAGAAAATTCCAAGGATATTTAATCTAAAACATTTTTTGATAAATAAATAGATTTTTTATCAAAAACATTCTCCGAATGTTTTGGGGCTGTTATCATCCTATGGTTAGATAATACTCTAACTAGAACATAATAGGAATCTTAGCTAATGTTCTGGGAATGTTCCTGGTTTGCTGGGTGGTAGTGCACTAAAACTAGTGCACTGTATTGGTAATAGGGTGCCATTTCTGTTTCAACCCATGACTAACATGACCCCTTTGACTGTCATGTCGTGCCTCTTCTCCAGGCCATCAATGCAGCTCCGTACGGTGTGATCGGGGTGCTGGTCTACACCGACCCGTGGGACATCAACGATGGCAAGATGTCCGACAATGACGAGACGTACCCCTATTCCTGGTACATGCCCCCCTCAGGGGTGGAGAGGGGCTCCTTCAACACCCACTATGGAGACATGCTGACACCCTACCTGGCCGCTAAAGGTAACCCATGATGCATTATGATGTGGTGGTAAATAATTTACTTGTTATAAGAAGGTAGGACCTATGACCCTCAAAATGAGATATCTTCATCTCAAAATGATCTTGACTAAGTAACAGCCATTTTTAATCAGTAACCACACATTTCAGTCTATTTCAAGAGCTACTCTATCTGCTAAACTTCCTGTTAAATGACCTTTTGACCTTTGACATTATAGTGACAGTTGGAATCAAAAGGTAATAAACACCTAACTATATAGTTGCAAAACTTTCTAGATTGAACTAAAACAGGTTACAATTTGACTGCGGTAGAGGCTACAAAAATTGGCCATCATTGACCGTATTCACATGTATGTGGTCGCCGTCGTAAATCCATTGATCACCTTAGTAACTCAGACTTTCCAAGGCATTTTCACAGTTCCCACTTCTGACATTTCCATCTGTAG
Source organism: Salvelinus namaycush (assembly GCF_016432855.1). Taxonomy (NCBI): domain Eukaryota; kingdom Metazoa; phylum Chordata; class Actinopteri; order Salmoniformes; family Salmonidae; genus Salvelinus; species Salvelinus namaycush. Next base: position 41,284,236 of record NC_052324.1, on the reverse strand, counting down.
ATGACACATACAGAATACCAGAAAATAATATCACCGGGATACCGCCAATCCCGACTCAACCAATCGGGTTTGAGGATGCCTACGCCTTGATCTGGTGAGTGGGGTTTACCATTGGTCCATTGTGACGTCATTAACTTTTGTGGAGAGCTGATTGGTTGACCAATGGCTCATGGGGAGCAGAGTATTTGGTGTCCAAGAAGGGTCTGCCCAATGTGATTGGTTCTGAATCCTGCTTGCCGTATTTGATTGGTCATCTCTGCAGTGAGCTGGGAGGAGAGCCCGCCCCATCCGAATGGCAGGGAGCATTCAACTGCACGTATAATTTTGGGGGACCAGGATTCAAACCAACATCCAACTTCAACAACAGGTGGGATTTGGTAAATCTCTATAAAGTACGACAATATCAAGTTTAGCTGTATGTTTGCTAACAAATAAATATGTGTGTCTCTGTTCCAGCGATGTAAAACTGGACATCTATAACCGCGAGGAGCTGAAGAATTCTGCCAATGTAATGGGAGTGATTCGAGGCAGTGTTGAGCCAGGTGAGAAGGATTCAGCTCTAGCTACCAAACCACACTTAGGCCATGGTGAAGAAGTTACCTCGTGTCAAGCATTGAGTCAAGCATTATGACATCATATGCATTGTGCATCATACAGGCAAAACAGTTAATATACAAAAACACAGACAGTGAAGAATCATACACACACATTTTAAAGCAGACCAGCGTCAAACGAAAGTTCTCTCTAATCTAATTCAAGTCTTTGTCCCATAGACAGGTATGTGATCTACGGTAACCACAGAGACAGCTGGGTCCACGGGGCCATCGACCCCAGCAGTGGAACCTCCGTGATGCTGGAGGTGACCCGGGTGCTGGGACGGATGGTCAAGCAGGGTGAGCATCACAGTTAGACCTGGGTTAGGGAGTTAGACCTGGGTTAGGGAGTTAGACCTGGGTTAGGGAGTTATACCTGAGTTAGGGAGTTAGACCTGAGTTAGGGAGTTAGACCTGAGTTAGGGAGTTAGACCTGGGTTAGGGAGTTAGACCTGGGTTAGGGAGTTAGACCTGGGTTAGGGAGTTATACCTGAGTTAGGGAGTTATACCTGAGTTAGGGAGTTATACCTGGGTTAGGAAGTTAAACTTGGGTTAGGGAGTTAGACCTGAGTTAGGGAGTTATACCTGGGTTAGGAAGTTAAACTTGGGTTAGGGAGTTAGACCTGGGTTAGGGAGTTCGACCTGGGTTAGGGAGTTAGACCTGGGTTAGACCTGGGTTAGCGAGTTAGACCTGGGTTAAGGAGTTAGACCTGGGTTAGGGAGTTAGTCCTGGGTTAGGGAGTTAGACCTGGGTTAGGGAGTTAGACCTGGGTTAGGGAGTTATACCTGGGTTAGACCTGGGTTAGGGAGTTAGACCTGGGTTAGGGAGTTAGTCCTGGGTTAGGGAGTTAGACCTGGGTTAGGGAGTTAGACCTGGGTTAGGGAGTTAGACCTGGGTTAGGGAGTTAGACCTGGGTTAGGGAGTTAGTCCTGGGTTAGGGAGTTAGTCCTGGGTTAGGGAGTTAGACCTGGGTTAGGGAGTTAGACCTGGGTTAGGGAGTTAGACCTGGGTTAGACCTGAGTTAGGGAGTTAGACCTGGGTTAGGGAGTTAGACCTGGGTTAGGGAGTTAGACCTGGGTTAGGGAGTTAGTCCTGGGTTAGGGAGTTAGACCTGGGTTAGGGAGTTAGACCTGGGTTAGGGAGTTAGACCTGGGTTAGGGAGTTAGACCTGGGTTAGACCTGGGTTAGGGAGTTAGTCCTGGGCTAGGGAGTTAGTCCTGGGTTAGGGAGTTAGACCTGGGTTAGGGAGTTAGACCTGGGTTAGGGAGGTGAGGTGGTTTTATCTAACTGGGCTCCGTTAGATAAAGGAGCTGAACAAAAAAAGAGGAACAACAAAATGATACCCAGTCATTGTTGTTGGGAGCAGTAAACAGTGAACAACATTACCGCCTGTCTGTCAGGGAAATGGAGGCCACGGAGGTCCATCATCTTTGGGAGCTGGGGAGCCGAGGAGTTCGGTCTGATTGGATCCACAGAGTACACCGAGGTGAACAATCTAAATCAATCAAATGTTATTTATAAAATCCCTGTTTACATCATCTGTTTCACAGTAACCCGACCTTCACCCTCTATAGGCAAGCAGCAACACAGGGTCAAGGAAAGGATTCCCTAGAAGGAAGAGATCCACATTATGGTGTTTCTGATAGAGATCATTTAACGTAACATTCTCCTCCCCAGGAGTACTATAGCAAGCTGAGTGAACGTTCTGTCGCCTATATCAACGTGGACATAGCTGTATTCGGTAAGAGTGACTTATTTTATACCTTTATTTAACTAGGCAAGTCAGTTAAGAACAAATTCTTATTTACAATGACGGCCTAGGAACAGTGGGTTAACTGCCTTGTTCAGGGGAAGAACAACAGATTTTTACCTCGTCGGCTCGGGGATTCAATCTTGCAACCTTTCGGTTACTAGTCCAACGCTCTAACCACTAGGCTACCTGCCGCCCCAGTTATGACAGAGGTAGCATGTTAAACTGATGGTGTTTTTACTCCAACAATCAAGGCCCGTATCCATAAATCATCTCAGGAGTGCTGATCTAGGATCAGTAATATTATTCATTATGATGTAAAAGGTAAAGCTGATTTGTGGATACGGGCCCAGGGCAACTGTTTACAGTACACATAGTTATCAGTTAATAAGTACTGGTTTCTTGGACACAAGCCAAGTCCCGGACTTTAAAAAGCACTTTTAAATGGAAAATCTGTGTCCAGGAAATATTCTCTGTTGTGTAGTGGAAGCATAGTGTTTGAACCAAGCCCTGTCTGAAACACTGACCTCCAGTATCCCTTGTCATCCCCGGCTCCAGCTAACGCTACTCTAAGGGTATCGGCGTCCCCCTCTGCTCAGAGTGTTATCCTCAAGGCCTCCAAACAGGTGATGCCTCTAATTCTCTTCTCAATGCCGTCTGTAGTAAAAAAAAGACCTCCCATTGTTGTATGCTCACATAAACTTCATAGAAAATGTTGGGGGGAAAAAGTATGCGCGTACAACAGTGTGTGGGTCATTTTACTCCTTTCATCGTTTGTCAAACTAACAATGGATGATTAAATATCTGACTCTTACAGTTGTGCCAAAACATCTGACCATTTATCAATCTATCTTTCTTCTGCTTTTTATCCAAAAAGAAGCCATCACTATATGGTGTTTGTTTGTTTTTCTACAGGTGAAGACACCTGGATCAGACTCGACATCGGTCTACGACAACTGGATTCGCTACTTCAACCGTACTAGCTCCGCCTACGGAGTCATCCCCAAGTGAATAGCCTACTTTCTCTTTACATGAAACAGTAGGGTCATGTGACGAGACCTTGAGGACTATTTAAGAAATGGTTAAGATGTCAGTGTAATGATTTTATGGATTTTAATTGGCTCTTCAGTTAATTAGCAGAGATTGATTGGTTGATTTTTTTTTTTTTTTGATTAGTGTGGGTTTTCTGACTGGGGCAGGAAGTGATTACGCTGCCTTCATCCACTTCCTAGGAATCACCTCCATGGATATCTCCTACACCTATGACAGAGTAAGACATGACACACACACACACACACACACACACACACACACACACACACACACACACACACACACACACACACACACACACACACACACACACACACACACACACACACACACACACACACACACACACACACACACACGTTGAGAGTCGTTTCACTGTCTTAGTCTTCTAAGTCACATCCCATGATCCATGCTGTTTTCATGCAGACCAAAACCAGAGCCAGAATCTACCCAGCGTACCACACGGCATACGACACCTTTGACTATGCCTCCAAGTTCATCGACCCAGGTGAGCAGGGAGATATGGGCCAGGGGGCTACAGGAGGAACATAAAGACATATCTCTCTCTTTATATATATATACTGTATGTCTCTCTATTGTCTTTCTCCTTGGTCTCTTTATCCCTTTCCTGTCAATATCTTTACCCTGATATATATATATAAACCTCCCTCCCTCCCTCCCTCCAGGGTTCACCAGTCACCAGACGGTTGCCAGGACGGCAGGGAACATCCTGATGCGATTGGCTGATAGCCTTCTGTTGCCATTCAACTGCAGTGACTATGCAGAGACTCTGGAGGGATACCTCAATAAAGCCATGGAGCTGTACACTGATGGACTGGCAGCACACATGATCTCTATAGGTGGGTCACAGTCACTAGAACACACACACACACACACACACACACACACACACACACACACACACACACACACACACACACACACACACACACACACACACACACACGCACAGAGGGATGGGGGATAGCGAAGGGGTAGGGGTGAAAAGGTGGATGGAGGGATAGAGAGGTGATGGAAGTGTAGAGGGGTGGATGAATAGATGGAGACAGTAGCTGCTGCTATGTTTGTGTCTAAACAGCTAACAGCGTTTCCCACATCAGTAACCCCCGGTAGCCACTAGCTGCTGTAACAGAGCGGTTTCTGATATTGTGGCTTTATCTTTTGAACGGTTTAAATCGACAAAATACTATGACCCCATTACTGAACGATAAAGACTCAGGAACACGTAGTGTATGTGTCATCCGTTTCCCTCTATAATGCCCACAAGCCTCATTAGAACAGAGTGGACAAGACCAGGCAGCCAATCAGAGTGGGGGGAAAAGATCATCAGTGATAATGAGGATGTTCTTTTCTGACACATATCAGTCACTTCAAACCATACTTCCTTCAGATTGAAATACTGTCAAAGTACTGTCAGACTGATTTGTAATACAATTAAAAAAGTGAATATTGTCCGTTGATTAGATCACTTTTTTTTTACATGGTGGAGTCGCAATTATTTTTTATATATCAAGATGAGGTCGTGGACCAAAAAAGTTTGGGAACCTCTGGTTTAAGTTGTTTAGACAAAACAGACACACAGACACAAACACACACAATCTAAGGGACCAGTCAGCAATATTCTACGGTTGAGAAACACTGTTCTAGAATATTCTGTCCCTGCTCCTATTTCAGAGCCATTACAGACGGCTGTGAGGAATTTCCGCTCTGCAGCCGCCAGACTGGACCAGCTGATCAGAGATTCAGACTTGGCCAATGAGACGTGAGTGGTAGCTCTTAACACACGCACGCACGCACGCACACACACATACACACACACATACACAGACACAGACACACACACTCTCTCTCTATACCATTCTAAACCAGTGCTTTGTCCATATTAAGGCCCTTGAAGGTGCGTAGGATCAATGACCAACTGATGCTCCTGGATAGGGCTTTCCTGGACCCTGTGGCGTTCCCTGATCGATATGGATACAGGTTGGGAAACTATGTCCTATCCCCTAGATGAGAATCCACTTTTTACCATCTAGCATATTTGATGATTGATATGGATTCAGGTTGGGAAACTATGTCCTATCCCCTAGATGAGCATTCACTTTTTACCATCTAGCATATTTTATGTTTTGTGCACCTTTCATTAAATGCTTCATTGAATGCTTAGGCCACTCCCTCTCTCTTCCCTCCTCTGACCATCTAACATCACTCACCATACCTTCTTTCTACCCGTTACTCTCTATCTCTTCCCCTTTCTCTCTCTCTCTCTCTCTCGCTCTTCCAGACATGTGATCTGGGCGTCCAGTAAGGCTGGACAGGCTACCTTCCCAGGACTGGCTGATGCGTATACCAGAGCTACGTCGACTGGACTGGACAGCGACTGGACAGCAGCACACCGTCAGCTGTCCATCCTGATCCAGGCCATACAGGGAGCCGCTCACACACTGGGAGACGCCATTTAGAGAGAACATAGAGATACTAATATATGTTATGATATACAGTATACATATATAATAATACAGTTTTAATTATATTATATTTCTTTGGAGAAGAGACTGTCTCATGGAATGTCATCCTATGTGCAGTTGGGCATTAGAATTGGAATTAGATAGAATGGAAAATAACCATGGTAAGGTCAGCCATGTTGGTCAGGGAGTTGATCAACCATGGTTTGCCAATGCCTTGATAAGATATTGTGTAAAATAATGAATTTGAAGAATGTATCTTCCCCGTATGTTTGTTAGCTAGCTAGCCAGACAGTTTTAGATGAATGATTCCATTAATTGTTTCAAATGAACTGCCAATATTCCAACATTCCATTTAAACAATGTAGTCAATCCACAGCCAGACACTGTCTGACATCATGATAGGACTTAGACAAGTTATAAATGCAACAAGTACTCATATAATAGCATAAAAACACAAAATTGAGATATTTATTGTTTGTTTACACATATTTTAGAGGCTATCTATAGAGAAAATGTGTATAAAACCTGTATAAACTGTATTTATAATTATATAACAATATTTTAGGTTGACAATTATATTACACCATTTCTGGTCAAATGCCTTACTTTTATTTTCCTGCATAAGTAAAATCAGAATTATACTTTGACAGCCATTCGTTCCAATAAGACGGGTTTGGATTTCTCCCTGACGAATATGGCTGCCATTTTTACTCCATTCTGGAACTTTGGGGATTTATCACATAGTCTCCACCTCTAGTAATTTTATAGGATCTCTGGGGTCAGCACCAGATTGCTATAACATAATGATGTGGTTAGCTGATATGTAAAATGTCTATCCAGGCGTTGTAAGATCTGGTATGCGTCAGCAACGGTTGAGCAGATTGTGGTTGGCAACCGGTCTGCTTAGGGAGACTAATGACTATCAAATAATAGCCTAACTTTGTAAAAAGCTCCGTCTACATATATATTTACTGTTTAATAAACAATTAAATAACAATTATAGGCCTATATGGCTTAATAGTGTGTGCATTATTTATTTATTTTTAAATCTAGGCTATATAGTCTATGTTATTTTAAATAGACTACCAAGTATTTTCTAAGCAAACACGTCCTATCACGAGTGGTCAGGGGCTTGAGCGCGTTCTCTCATATATGGTTTCCATGACAGCATAACCGGGGTCCTCTATCGTGAGGAAGTGGAAAGCTGGACAGAACTACAGTCATTGTAGCTCAAAGAAAATAAAGCATTTTTAGATGAAAGAGTAAAGAAGACATATTTTTTTCCGAAAAGTGTTTTTAATGTTAGCTAGAAACTAACATAAATTGGAAGTTTAGAAGGCATATGGACTCGGACAACGAGAAGCCGCGCAAGAAGAAGAGACGGCCGCACTGGATTGTGCGTGGTCTCGGGCCGAGTTTTACTGCCTGCATGGGTTTCGTAATAAGCGTGCTGTACATCACTTTCCCGTAAGTTTACAAGCTAATATTCTCCTTATATTAGGTTGTCCCTAAATGTCACATTCAATCAAAACCCATTCCACCTGTAGTTTTCTGCGAGGATGACTTGACAGTTGACTCCATTCCCTGTCCTTGCCAGGTGCGCTTGGTTGGCTACTCATGTTTCAGTGGCCTATCCTGTGGCCTCTGCAATGTTACTAACTGGGACCGTGGTAACTTTCCTGGTGTCAAGTTTCATGGATCCTGGCATTCTCCACCAAGGTAATATTATCATGTTAACAACAGCATTATAATAGTATTATTAAATATATCTAGATGACATCTCAGGGAGCTGTGATATTCCTTTCAAGAGTTATTAAAAAGTAAGCAACTAGGCTACTTCCTATACCAAGAGGTCTGTATCATTATGGCACAGGTGGTACAGATCTGCTCTCTTCATTTGAATCATTTGTTGTTGCAGAGAATTTTCCTGTGCAGCTGAAATGCAAACGTTTAATGCAATCGAGTTTTAAAAAGGCTTCGAAAGTTTGTAATTCCCACTTTAGAATGTCAGACTTGATTTGCACTTGTAACAACGCAGCTTCTGTCCCTCTCCTCTTGTAACGGCTGTCAATGTCGTTCTCCTCCTCGTCTGAGGAGGAGAACGACATTGACAGCCGTTACAGAAACACCCACCAAACCAGGACCAAGCGGATTGGAGAAGGACGGCAAGAACAAAAGCAATGGAGAGAAGAGGAATGGACATGGGAGGAGATCCTGGACGGCAAAGGACCCTGGACTCAGCCAGGGGAATATCGCCGTCCCAAAGCGGAGCTGGAGGCAGCGAAAGCGGAGAGGAGGTTGTATGAGGCTAAGGCAAGGCAGAGCGGCTGGAAGCCCGAGAGGCTCACCCAAAAATTTCTTGGGGGGGGGCTAAAGGGGAGTGTGGCGAAGCCGGGTTGGTTACCTGAGCCAACTCCCCGGGCTTACCGTGGAGTGAGAGGGCGTCGTACTGGTCAGACACCGTGTTATGCGGTAAAGCGCACGGTGTCCCCAGTACGCGTGCTTAGCCCAGTGCGGGCTATTCCACCTTGCCGCACTGGTAGGGCTAGGTTGGGCATCGAGCCGGATGCCATGAAGCCGGCCCAACGTATCTGGCCTCCAGTACGTCTCCTCGGGCCGGCGTACATGGCACCAGCCTTACAGGTGGTGTCCCCGGTTCGCCTGCATAGCCCAGTGCGGGTTATTCCACCTCGCCGCACTGGCAGGGCTACGGGGACCATTCAACCTGGTAAGGTTGGGGAGGCTTGGTGCTCAAGAGCGCGTGTCCTCCTTCACGGTCCGGCATATCCGGCGCCACCTTCCCACCCCAGCTCAGTACCACCAGTGCCTACTCCACGCACCAGGCTTCCAGTGCGTTTCCAGAGCCCTGTTCCTCCTCCACGCACTCTCCCTATGGTGCGTGTCTCCAGCTCAGTGCCTCCAGTTCCGGTACCACGCACCAGGCCTACTGTGCGCCTCAGCAGGTCAGAGTCGGCCGTCTGCCCAACGCCGCCTGCACTGCTCGTCTGTCCAGCGCCGTCTGAACTGCCTGCCTGCCCAGCACCATCTGAGCCATCCGTCTGCCCAGCGCCGTCTGAGCCATCCGTCTGCCCAGCGCCGTCTGAGCCATCCGTCTGCCCAGCGCCGTCTGAGCCATCCGTCTGCCCAGCGCCGTCTGAGCCATCCGTCTGCCCAGCGCCATCTGAGCCATCCGTCTGCCACGAGCCTTCAGAGCCGCCCGTCTGTCCCGAGCCATTAGAGCCGTCCGTCAGTCAGGAGCCGCTAGAGCCGTCCGTCAGTCAGGAGCTGCCAGAGACGCCAGCCAGTCAGGAGCTGCCAGAGACGCCAGCCAGTCAGGAGCTGCCAGAGACGCCAGCCAGTCAGGAGCTGCCAGACCCGCCAGCCAGTCAGGAGCTGCCAGATCCGCCAGCCAGTCAGGAGCTGCCAGAACTGCCCTTCAGTCATGAGCTGCCCTTCAGTCATGAGCTGCCCTCCAGTCATGAGCTGCCCTCCAGTCATGAGCTGCCCTACAGTCATGAGCTGCCCTACAGTCATGAGCTGCCCTACAGTCATGAGCTGCCCTCCAGTCATGAGCTGCCCTCCAGTCATGAGCTGCCCTACAGTCATGAGCTGCCCTACAGTCATGAGCTGCCCTACAGTCATGAGCTGCCCTACAGTCATGAGCTGCCACTCAGTCCGGAGCTGCCACTCAGTCATGAGCTGCCACTCAGTCATGAGCTGCCCTACAGTCATGAGCTGCCCTACAGTCATGAGCTGCCCTACAGTCATGAGCTGCCCTACAGTCATGAGCTGCCACTCAGTCATGAGCTGCCACTCAGTCCGGAGCTGCCACTCAGTCCGGAGCTGCCACTCAGTCCGGAGCTGCCCCTTATCCTGGTGCTGCCCCTTATCCTGGTGCTGCCCCTTATCCTGGTGCTGCCCCTTATCCTGGTGCTGCCCCTTATCCTGGTGCTGCCCCTCAGTCAACTGCTACCCCTCAGTCTGTTACTGCCTTTTGGAATAGCGGGATTGACATGGAGGGTGAATATTGGGAGGAGGCCACGGAAGCGGGGGTTGACTATGGTGGGGTGGGGACCACGACCAGCGCCAGAGCCGCCACCGTGGACAGACGCCCACCCAGACCCTCCCCTAGACTTTGTGCTGGTGCGCCCGGAGTTCGCACCTTAAGGGGGGGGTTCTGTCACGTTCCTGACCTGTTTTCCTTTGTTATGTATTTGTTTTAGTTGGTCAGGGCGTGAATTGGGTGGGTTAGTCTAGGTTTCTATTTCTATGTGGGGTTTTGTGTTCGGCCTGGTATGATTCTCAATCAGAGACAGGTGTGTGTCGTTTGTCTCTGATTGAGAGTCATACTAAGGCAGCCAGGGTTTCACTGGTGGTTTGTGGGTGTTTGTTCCTGTGTCAGCGTTTGGGCCACACAGGACTGTTGCAGGTTAGTCACGTTTGTTATTTTGTTAATTTGTAGTGTTTGTTGGTTTGCCATTAAATAATGAACACTTACCAATCCGCATCTTGGTCCGATCCATGCTCCTCCTCGTCTGAGGAGGAGAACGACATTGACAGCCGTTACACCTCTCCCCAACCTGGGCTTGAACCAGGGACCCTTGGCACACATTGACAACAGTCACCCTCGAAGCATCATTACCTATCGCTCCATAAAAGCTGCAGCAATGCAGAGCAAGGGAAACAACTACTTCAAGGTCTCAGGGCGAGTGACGCAAGCGATTGAAATACCACTAGCACGCATCGCTAACAAGCTAGCCATTTCACACCGGTTACACCCTAACAAAAAAATGATCAACCCCTACATGAATGTCCATTAATTACAATCCACATAATAATTAATTTCCTGTTGCTGCAGGATTATTTTCCTGCTGTGAGAAACTGGTCAAATTAAGATCCTACATCTGTATCTGAGCTGCACAGTTGTTGAGTCAAGTCCTGCTCCAGATTCTCCTTTAAAGTCGCTACATTTTTATCCAGAAGTTACCATGAAGGAGCAATGTTTATAAAGCCTCTCTCTCTCTCTCTCTTCTTCCACTTCACTCCCTCTCTTTCCTCTCTCTCAGGCCCCCCATGGCCAGGCACAGCAGAGGTGGCCTATGTGATAGTGAATGGTCAGAGGTATGATATGGACTGGTGCAGTAGGTGTGAGATCTACCTTCCCCCTGCTGCATGGCACTGCCGTCGCTGCAATGCCTGTGTGGACGTAAGTTGTACTGAAATGAGTGTAGCAAACATATCAGACTGGAACCACAATTCAGGAAAGTGTCATCAAAATGGCTTTCTCTTAATCTACCTCCCCCTGTTCATTATCATTACCTACCTCCCTCTTCATTATCATTACCTACCTCACCCTGTTAATTATCTACCTTTCTCCCTCTGTTCATTATCTACCTCCCCCTGTTCTTTATCTTTATCTACCTACCCCTGCTCATTATCATTATCTACCTCCCCCTGTTCATTATCATTATCTACCTCCCCCTGTTCATTATCATTATCTACCTCCCCCCATGTATTATCTACCTCCCCCTGTTCATGATCATTATCTACCTCCCCCTGTGTATTATCTACCTCCCCCTGTTCATTATCATTATCTACCTCCCCCTGTGTATTATCTACCTCCCCCTGTTCATTATCATTATCTACATCCCCCTGTGTATTATCTACCTTCCCCTGTTCATTATCATTATCTACATCCCCCTGTGTATTATCTACCTCCCCCTGTTCATTATCATTATCTACCTCCCCCTGTTCATTATCTACCTCCCCCTGTTCATGATCATTATGTACCTCCCCCTGTTCATTATCATTATCTACATCCCCCTGTTCATTATCATTATCTACCTCCCCCTGTTCATTATCATTATCTACCTCCCCCTGTTCATTATCATTATCTACCTCCCCTTGTTCATTATCATTATCTACCTCCCCCTGTTCATTATCATTATCTACCTCCCCCTGTTCATTATCATTATCTACCTCCCCCTGTTCATTATCTACCTCCCCCTGTTCATTATCATTATCTACCCCCCCATGTTCATTATCATTATCTACCTCCACCTCCCCATTATCAGATCTGTTTGCACATGTTATGTGTGTCTTTTCTGTGTGTGTGTGTCTGTGTCTGTGTGTCTGTGTGTGTGCGTTTGTGTTACACAGCGGTTCGACCACCACTGTGAGTGGCTGAATAACTGCGTGGGGAGACGTAACTACCGTGTGTTCCTGCTCTTCCTCCTGCTGCTGACGTCATACCTGCTCCTGGTCCTCTCCTCCTCTCTGTTCTATCTCTTCCTCACCCTCCTCACCCTGCACCAGCCCTTCAGCCTGCCCCACGCCACCACGTATCCACACACACACACACACACACACACACACCTGGGTCACAGTCCCAAAGTGTACGCATACTATTCTCTTTAAACCTTAACATTAACTGACCAGTGTGGTCGTCATGGTTACCAGCCTGGCCTGTGTGCTCTTGGTCTTGGTTATACTCATCAGCAACATCAAGCTGATCTCCAAGGGGGAGCCATCCTCTACTATAGTAAGTCACTACACTCTCTCACACACACACACACACACACACACACACACACACACACACACACACACACACACACACACACACACACACACACACACACACACACACACACACACACACACACACACACACTAATTGGAGTATCATTCTTTTGACTGAGGATGTATTATAATCTGGTGGCCCATCTCTCCCTCTCTCAATCTCTCTGTCTATCCCTCTCTTTCTCTCTCCTCTGTAGGAGCCCTACTTTGAGCCTGATGATAAGAACCCATTTGATCAGGGCTGCTGGAAGAACTGGACCCACGTCCTCTGTTCCCCGACTGGACCCAGGTACATCACTACATCACTAATACAAACAGGTACATCACTAATACAAACAGGTACATCACTAATACAAACAGGTACATCACTACATCACTAATACAAACAGGTACATCACTAATACAAACAGGTACATCACTAATACAAACAGGTACATCACTAATACAAACAGGTACATCACCAGGTTTCTGGGGGTGAATCCTGAACCGATAGTGATAACCTGTTGTTGTCCAGGTTTCTGGGGGTGAATCCTCCACTGATAGTGATAACCTGTTGTTGTCCAGGTTTCTGGGGGTGAATCCTCCACTGATAGTGATAACCTGTTGTTGTCCAGGTTTCTGGGGGTGAATCCTCCACTGATAGTGATAACCTGTTGTTGTCCAGGTTTCTGGGGGTGAATCCTCCACTGATAGTGATAACCTGTTGTTGTCCAGGTTTCTGGGGGTGAATCCTCCACTGATAGTGATAACCTGTTGTTGTCCAGGTTTCTGGGGGTGAATCCTCCACTGATAGTGATAACCTGTTGTTGTCCAGGTTTCTGGGGGTGAATCCTCCACTGATAGTGATAACCTGTTGTTGTCCAGGTTTCTGGGGGTGAATCCTCCACTGATAGTGATAACCTGTTGTTGTCCAGGTTTCTGGGGGTGAATCCTCCACTGATAGTGATAACCTGTTGTTGTCCAGGTTTCTGGGGGTGAATCCTCCACTGATAGTGATAACCTGTTGTTGTCCAGGTTTCTGGGGGTGAATCCTCCACTGATAGTGATAACCTGTTGTTGCTGTTGTTGTCCAGGTATCTGGGGGCTGTGAAGCCCAGCAGAAGAGGAGACACTGAGGGGGACAGGAGCAGTCTAACCCTTCTCCATCAGGAGGACCATTGTTTGTACAGCTGCAGCTCAGTCCCCTGTTGTAATACTTGTAAACATCACAAGGTGGCGGTAGGCCCAGCCAGCCCAGGCCGTTTCAAGCACAGCACACCGAGTCTAGACAGTCTGAAGGAAGGGAGAGGCTGTCGCTGCTGCTACAGGGAAGTAGTACCAGCCGGCTGTGTGACAACAGACAAACACAGCGACAACAACAAGCCCTCACAGAGCTCTGCTGTGGAGATCCCAGGTGAGGTACAGGTTCAGAACTGGGCAAGTCCTCTAGTGACTGACTGGTTTGGGTTCTTTCATTCAGCTTCTGTTTTCTATTTGTGTGCTATGAATGGTGATGGACCTGCTGCTAGGTTACCAGAACATCAACAAAAATGCTGTAAACATCACAACATATTTCCATCATAGAGTGGTATTCCTAGTCCACTTGTAAAACTCTTTATTTGATTCTGAATCATACTCACAGATATGTTGGCTGCTGGTGATGAGGACTTGGACCAGGAACGGAATGGAGTTCTGATCAGAGCAGCAAAGTAGCTTTACATCCTGACCACCAGAGGGAGCTGTGTAGACAACCACAACACCAACACCAGCCCTAGGCCTGGACCACCTCAAAACCACACCATAACCAACACCAGCCCCAGGTCTGGACCACCTCAACACCATAACCAACACCAGCCCCAGGTCTGGACCACCTCAACACCATAACCAACACCAGCCCCAGGTCTGGACCACCTCAACACCATAACCAGCCCCAGGTCTGGACCACCTCAACACCATAACCTACACCAGCCCCAGGCCTGGACCACCTCAACACCATAACCTATACCAGCCCCAGGCCTGGACCACCTCAACACCACACCATAACCAACACCAGCCCCAGGCCTGGACCACCTCAACACCATAACCTACACCAGCCCCAGGCCTGGACCACCTCAACACCACACCATAACCAACACCATCCCTAGGCCTGGACCACCTCAACACCATAACCAACACCAGCCCCAGGTCTGGACCACCTCAACACCATAACCAGCCCCAGGCCTGGACCACCTCAACACCACACCATAACCAACACCAGCCCCAGGCCCGGACCACCTCAACACCACACCACCAACACCAGCCCCAGGTCTGGACCACCTCAACATCATAACCAACACCAGCCCCAGGCCTGGACCACCTCAACACCACACCATAACCTACACCAGCCCCAGGCCTGGACCACCTCAACACCACACCACCAACACCAGCCCCAGGCCTGGACCACCTCAACACCATAACCAACACCAGCCCCAGGCCTGGACCACCTCAACACCACACCATAACCTACACCAGCCCCAGGCCTGGACCACCTCAACACCATAACCTACACCAGCCCCAGGCCTGGACCACCTCAACACCACACCATAACCAACACCAGCCCCAGGTCTGGACCACCTCAACATCATAACCAACACCAGCCCCAGGCCTGGACCACCTCAACACCACACCATAACCTACACCAGCCCCAGGCCTGGACCACCTCAACACCACACCACCAACACCAGCCCCAGGCCTGGACCACCTCAACACCATAACCAACACCAGCCCCAGGCCTGGACCACCTCAACACCACACCATAACCTACACCAGCCCCAGGCCTGGACCACCTCAACACCATAACCTACACCAGCCCCAGGCCTGGACCACCTCAACACCACACCATAACCAACACCAGCCCCAGGCCTGGACCACCTCAACACCATAACCAGCCCCAGGCCTGGACCACCTCAACACCAACACCAGCCCCAGGCCTGGACCACCTCAACACCATAACCAGCCCCAGGCCTGGACCACCTCAACACCATAACCAGCCCCAGGCCTGGACCACCTCAACACCACACCATAACCTACACCAGCCCCAGGCCTGGACCACCTCAACACCATAACCTACACCAGACCCAGGCCTGGACCACCTCAACACCACACCATAACCAACACCAGCCCCAGGCCTGGACCACCTCAACACCATAACCTACACCAGCCCCAGGCCTGGACCACCTCAACACCACACCATAACCTACACCAGCCCCAGGCCTGGACCACCTCAACACCACACCATAACCTACACCAGCCCCAGGCCTGGACCACCTCAACACCATAACCAACACCAGAGGGGGAGGGGCTGAGTGTGAAGAGGGGGGAGGGGCTGAGCACCAAAGAAGTAGGAGATCCTCTGCTGTTTGTAAAAAATAAATGAATATTTTTTTCTCAACAAGGTCCAACTTCGTTTCATCATCACATTCATCATCACATTGATCGTCACATTGATCATGACACGTTGATATCTCATTTCTTCTGCTCTCTGTGTGTGTTTGAGTGAACAAATTCTGTGTTTGTCCAGGTCTTTTGAGGCAGGGAAAACTACAGCTCTTCTTGTACAACACGGTATTCAAACCCCTGGCTAATCTATTCAGAACAAATTCACTTGAAAATCACTTGGTTCTTTCTTTTGAAACCATTCAGCAAAGGAGAGAGACATTTTTCTTATTTCCCAGATAAAGTGTCCTCTCTTTTCGAGAGTCATATTTTAAATATTTACATATTTGAAGTAGTGATCTGATATATGATGTGTCTATTTGAATGAGGGAGAAGGCTACTCTGTATCTCAATACAGCTGGACAGAACTCTAGGAACTGCTCTGGTCACTTTCAATACACAGTATCCTCCTCTCCCCTTCCTTCCCCCCTCTCCCTGCTCCCTCCTCCTCCCCCTCTCCTTCCCCCCTTTCCTCGCTCCCTCCTCCTCCCCCACTCCTCGCTCCCTCCTCCTCCCCCACTCCTCGCTCCCTCCTCCTCCTCTCCTCGCTCCCTCCTCCTCCCCCCCTCCTCTCCCTCCTTCCCTCGTGCCCCCAATCCTTTCCTCCCTCCATACTCTCTCCACTTCCTCCTCTCCCCCTCTCTTCTCTCCCTCCCCCCCCTCCTCTTCTCCCCCTCTCCCTCCTCCCTTCCATCTCCCTCCTCCCTTCTCCCTCCCATCTCCCTCTGTCTCTCTCTCTCTATCCCTTCCATCTCACTCTGTCTCTCTCCCTCCTCCCTTCCATCTCCCTCCTCCCTTCTCCCTCCCATCTCCCTCTGTCTCTCTCTCTCTATCCCTTCCATCTCACTCTGTCTCTCTCCCTCCTCCCTTCCAGCTCCCTCTGTCTCTCTCCCTCCTCCCTTCCATCTCCCTCTGTCTCTCTCCCTCCTCCCTTCCAGCTCCCTTATCCCTTCCATCTCCCTCCTCCCTTCCATCTCTCTCCTCCCTTCCATCTCCCTCTGTCTCTCTCCCTCCTCCCTTCCATCTCCCTCTGTCTCTCTCCCTCCTCCCTTCCCTCTGTCTCACTCCCTCCCTTCCATCTCCCTCTGTCTTGATACCTCTTCTCTCCCTACCTCCTGCCTCCCATCCCCCTTCCCATTCCTTAACGTCAATATTCGCTGGACACCGCATTCACAGTAAACGCTGCATATGTAACATCAATCAGAAATTACCTTCAAATGGTGCATAGCTGACAAAGCGTGATCGGATTGAATCCTTGCCTTAAACTCCAGTTCAGATCTCCTCTATAATACATGAGAGTGTGGGACCCTCAGGGCAGTGTTGAGGTGAATTACAGTGTGTTTTAGAGGGACCCTCAGGGCAGGATTGAGGTGAATTACAGTGTGTTTTAGAGGGACCCTCAGGGCAGGATTGAGGTGAATTACAGTGTGTTTTAGATGGACGCTCAGGACAGGATTGAGGTGAATTACAGTGTGTTTTAGAGGGACCCTCAGGGCAGTATTGAGGTGAATTACAGTGTGTTTTAGAGGGACACTCAGGGCAGTGTTGAGGTGAATTACAGTGTGTTTTAGAGGGACCCTCAGGGCAGTATTGAGGTGAATTACAGTGTGTTTTAGAGGGACCCTCAGGGCAATGTTGAGGTGAATTACAGTGTGTTTTAGAGGGACCCTCAGGGCAGTGTTGAGGTGAATTACAGTGTGTTTTAGAGGGGACCCTCAGGGCAGTGTGGAGGTGAATTACAGTGTATTTCTTCCCACCACTAGAGGGAAGTATGTGTGACTCTGGATGGACAGTGGACTGGATACTACAGTATCTGAACCCATGAGTCTCAGATTTCTTTGACAATCCTAAGTTGTGAAACTGTCGTCAGGTGAAAACGTGGTCAAACAGAGATAAAGGTATTAAGATACAATATCAATACACAACATAACATGACAGCATAAAAAAATCAAGACAGGTTTTACTCGCCAGTCGCTGAGTTTAATTTGAAATATTTTCCATATTAAATACCCCCACCCTCCCATCCCACCCCTATTTCCTCCCTCCCCTCCCTCCCATCACTTCTTCCCTCCCTCACTCCAATGCCATCTCCACAGAGAAAGTCTGTGTCCCAAAAGGCCCCCTATTCCCTATGTAGTGCACTACTTGTGACCAGGACCCATAGGGCTCTATATAGGACCCATAGACCTATGGTCACAAGTAGTGCACTATATAGGGAATAGGGGACGTTTTGGGATGCAGACAGCTGTCTGGATGAAAACACACTCTCTATTTATGCAGCATATTGCTATTTAAGACATTTGAAAAAACAAATTAAATACTACAGTTTTTTTTCCTGCTCCCATTTCGGACTGTTTTGAACAGAAAATAAACGAAAACACAGTGTCCCTCCGCCAGTCTACATAAAAAGGGGCCCACCTACACCATGGTATGTTCCTCTTACCCTTGCATCCTACCTACACAGTGGTCCGTACCATGATGCTTGAAATGGGGGAGGGCTCACTGGATCATCTTTAGGCTTCAATCAAAAACAGTACAGTTAAGTCCTGAGTGTAGCCAATTGTTTTGGCGTTTTGCAGGATGTGTCAAACATCTGACGTCCAATATTTATTCTTCAATTGATTGAATTCAGTCGTTGTTTCACTAGTGTTCTACTGTCTCTCATCTCATCTCTTCTCCAGTTTAATGGTTTAATAAAGTTTGTTTTGTGCCCCCCCCCTTACTGGGATGTGCTTGTTTAAGGCTCTCCAGTCATCTTCTAACAAAGTGTGCGTCATTAGCGACTTCCCGGCTTTCTATTGACTGGCTGGTTGCGGTGGCAGAGTTGTCATTGGTCCACCATTGGGGAGGGGGGCGGGTGCAGGCAGAGTAAACGACTGTTTGTGTGTGAAACAAACGGCTCTAGAGGAAAACTGGTTTTAGGTTAGTCACAAGGCATGTTAACACTCAACTCTAGATGAGTTTCACCACCAAGTGTTCATGTGTACTGTGAGTTGTGTATACATGTGAGGCTGCTCTGCCTGTGTGCATGTATTGATCGATGCTTGTCTGTGCATTTTGTGTGGGAAATGTGTGTTTCTGTGTATGTATATACACTGACTGTACAAAACATTAAGTACACCTGCTCTTTCCATGACCAGGTGAATCCAAATGAAAGTTTTGGTCCCAAATTGATTGTCACTTGTTACATCCACTTCAAATCAGTGTAGATGAAGGGGAGGAGACAGGTTAAAGAGGGATTTTAAAGCCTTGAGACAATTGAGACATGGATTGTGTATGTGTGCCATTCAGAGGGTGAATGAGCAAGACAAAATATTTAAGTGCCTTTGAACAGGGTGTGGTAGTAGGTGCCAGGTGCACCGGTTTGTGTCAAGAACTGCAACACTGCTGGGTTTTTCACACTCAACAGTTGTGTATCAAGAATGGTCCACCACCCAAAGGTTATCCAGCCAACTTGACACAACTGCGAGAAGCATTGGAGTCAACATGATCCAGCATCCCTGTGGAACGCTTTCACCACCTTGTAGAGTCCATGTCCTGATGAATTGAGGCTGTTCTGAGGGCAAAAGGGGGAGTGCAACTCAATATTAGGAAGGTGTCCTTAATGTTTTGTATACTCAGTATATATATGTGTGTTTGAATTAATAATCTTTTCAAGTTTTCTTGTCCATGTCTGTCTGTTTATCTCTCTGTGCCCAGTTCCAGGAATGGGCTGCGTTGGTGATGGGGTCAGGGGTCGCGGGTTCATCATAGGCTCACACGCGGGGGGAGTATTTTGGGTTTTTTGGCACCTCTGTGAAAGATTTGAGCTCGTAAGGGATCCCCGTGTCCACCTCGATGGACTTGCGGGAGAATAGCAGCCGGATATCGTTGTGCAAGTAGATCTTCCCAGATTTAGAGCTCTGGAACCTAGGAGATTCAAAACAAAGCAGAACCATCACCGTTAATACATTGTGTGTAAAGCTACTAAGCTAAGCTCCATCAAACGAGGCGTCTCTGGCACAATGACTGATCAGCAAACAACCTGAAAGACAAAGTAAATGCCTTTGATTACATTTCTAAACATTCAGCATGGTTCTGAAATGCTATACAGTTTGTCTTCGTTTTCAACAAAGAAACAAATAAATAAATAAACAGGTGTGTACATGGATGGATGGATGGATGGATGGATGGATGGATGGATGGATGGATGGATGGATGGATGGATGGAAGGATGGATGGATGGATGGATGGATGGAGGGAGGGAAGGATGGATGGAGGGAAGGATGGATGGAGGGAAGGAAGGATGGAGGGAAGGAAGGATGGAGGGAGAGAGAGAGGGATGGATGGAGGGAGGGAGGGAGGGAAGGATGGAGGGAGGGAAGGATGGATGGATGGAGGGAAGGATGGAGGGAGGGAAGGATGGAGGGAGAGAGGGATGGATGGAAGGAAGGAAGGAAGGAAGGAAGGAAGGAAGGAAGGAAGGAAGGAAGGAAGGAAGGAAGGAAGGAAGGAAGGAAGGAAGGAAGGAAGGAAGGAAGGAAGGAAGGAAGGAAGGAAGGAAGGAGGGAGGGATGATGGGTGGGTGGGTGGGTGGGTGGGTGGGTGGGTGGGTGGGTGGGTGGGTGGGTGGGTGGGTGGGTGGGTGGTGGTGGGTGGGTGGGTGGGTGGGTGGGTGGGTGGTGGGTGGGTGGATGGATGGATGGGTGGATGGATGGATGGATGGATGGATGAGGGAAGGATGGAGGGAGGGAGGGATGATGGTTGGGTGGGTGGGTGGATGGAGGGATGGATGAGGGAAGGATGGAGGGAAGGATGGATGATGGCTGGATGGATGGCTGGATGGATGGATGGAGGGAGGGAGGGAGGGAGGGAGGGAGGGAGGGAGGGAGGGAGGGAGGGATGAGTGGATGGATGATGGATGGATGGAGGGAAGGATGGATGGATGGTGGATGGATATACAGACATTCCAAACAATAAGTGCATCCTATCCCAAGCGTACTGTACATGCCATACAAACCATCCAGAAAAATACAATGTCCACACCAAACTCCACTTTAAAATCAACCAACCAATGACCAGACAGACGTACCTGAGGTGTATCAGGTAGCAGAGAATCTTCCTCCTCTCTGTGGGCGTGGCCCTGGGCTCTGGAGGCCCATCCCCCTTCGCCTCTGGCCCCGCCTCCTCAACGGGAACCAGGAAGATGCGGTGACGCAGGAAGGTCATGTGATTGACGGGCATGTCCCCAAAGTTATAGGTCACGAGGAACATCTTCACCACAGTTTTATTGGGGTTGAATAAGGTCTGATGGAGAGAATATGGAGATATTGAATATGATACCTGTTTATAAGACTTGTCCAATTGAGATTGAATAAGATCTGTGGGGAGAACATGGACTCATTCATGAAAAACACTCTAAACAAGGTCAAGCATTTGAATAAGGTCTGAGAAGGGAACATGGAGATGTTAGCCATTGTTGTGCCCATTGTGCTAGATCCATGCAAGCCAGTGCATACTAGGGCCAATTACGTTGGAAAACAAAGAGGCTCAACAAGAGATTACAAAGTATAGAGAAGAGAGGAAAAGGAGTGAGAGTAACAGAGAGAGAGAGAGACAGAGAGGGAGAGAGAGAGAGATGGAGAGAGACAGAGAGAAAGAGAGACAGAGGGAGAGAGAGAGAGATGGAGAGAGACAGAGAGAAAGAGAGACAGAGAGGGAGAGACAGAGAGGGAGAGACAGAGAGAGTGACAGAGACAGACAGACAGAGAGACAGAGAGAAATAGAGATGGAGAGAGACAGAGAGGGAGAGAGACTGAGAGAGAAAGAGAGATAGAGAGGGAGAGAGAGAGAGACAGACAGAGAGAGATGGAGAGAGACAGAGACAGAGGCAGACAGACAGACAGAGACATGGAGAGAGACAGAGAGATGGAGAGATGGAGAGAGAGAGAGAGAGAGAGAGAGAAACAGAGAGAGAAACAGAGAGAGAGAGAGAGAGAGAGAAACAGAGTGAGAGAGAGAGAGATACAGAGAGACAGGGAGAGAGACAGACAGACATACAGAGACATGGAGAGAGACAGAGAGATGGAGAGAGAGAGAGAGAGACATACAGAGACATGGAGAGAGACAGAGAGATGGAGAGAGAGAGAGAGAGAGAGACAGAGAGATGGAGAGAGAGAGAGAGAGAGAGAGAGAGAGAGAGAGAGAGAGAGAGAGAGAGAGAGAGAGAGAGACAGACACAGACAGACAGAGACAGACAGACAGACAGACACAGACAGACAGACAGACAGACAGACAGACAGACAGACAGACAGACAGACAGACAGACAGACAGACAGACAGACAGACAGACAGACAGACAGACAGACAGACAGAGAGAGACAGAGACAGAGACAGACAGAGAGAGACAGAGAGAGACAGAGAGAGATAGAGAGAGACAGAGAGAGACGGAGAGAGAGAGACAGAGAGAGAGACAGAGAAAGAGAGGACCATGAGACTCACCACTTGGATGGTCCCTGCTTTGGGTACGCTGTATCCCTTCTTTCCTAAAGGCTCCAAGGAGATAACCCCCTACAACAGAGAGATGAGCCGTCTTCACGTCGAGAAGTGAGAGAGCATTCAACACTGTGCAGGTGTCTATTCTTCTTGCGTGACTTTACTTTTGAAATTATTTCAAGCTAGAATCTGTAATTGAAACAATAACAAAGCGTGACCCCGCCCCTGTTTTCGCTAACAAGCTAAGGGATGGGGCTGGAGAAATGTAATCACTCAAATTAATAGACAGAGCTATGGATGCAAGGACTGACCATACATGATAAACACATGATAGTTTTAACCATGTTTTGAAGCTACACACATTTACAGGTACATTGTTTACATTCATTGGAGTTAAACAAGCTTATATGTTGGGTTCTGATGGGGTACGACAATATGCTGGGTTCTGATGGGGTACGACAATATGTTGGGTTCTGATGGGGTACGACAATATGCTGGGTTCTGATGGGGTACGACGACTGGAGTTAAACAAGCTTATATGTTGGGTTCTGATGGGGTACGACAATATGCTGGGTTCTGATGGGGTACGACGACTGGAGTTAAACAAGCTTATATGTTGGGTTCTGATGGGGTACGACAATATGTTTGGTTCTGATGGGGTACAACGACTGGAGTTAAACAAGCTTATATGTTGGGTTCTGATGGGGTACGACGATATGTTGGGTTCTGATGGGGTACGACAATATGTTGGGTTATGATGGGGTACAACAATATGTTGGGTTCTGATGGGGTACAACAAGTTTATATTTGGGTTCTGATGGGGTACAACAAGTTTATATTTGGGTTCTGATGGGGTACAACAAGTTTATATTTGGGTTCTGATGGGGTACAACAAGTTTATATTTGGGTTCTGATGGGGTACGACGATATGTTGGGTTCTGATGGGGTACGACAATATGTTGGGTTCTGATGGGGTACGACAATATGTTGGGTTCTGATGGGGTACGACAATATGTTGGGTTCTGATGGGGTACGACAATATGTTGGGTTCTGATGGGGTACGACAATATGCTGGGTTCTGATGGGGTACGACAATATGCTGGGTTCTGACAATATGTTGGGTTCTGATGGGGTACGACAATATGCTGGGTTCTGACAATATGTTGGGTTCTGATGGGGTACGACAATATGTTGGGTTCTGATGGGGTACGACAATATGCTGGGTTCTGACAATATGTTGGGTTCTGATGGGGTACGACAATATGTTGGGTTCTGATGGGGTACGACAATATGTTGGGTTCTGATGGGGTACGACGACTGAACTGAAACCCATGAGGCATTTACAGGTTATAGTCTTCAAGAATCAATGTATATCACTTATTTATATGCCTAAAAATGGATGCAGCAACTAGGGGTTGTAAAAAATTCAAATCATTTCGTTCTGAAAATAACTATTATTTGTTTCTGTTTCATTCCATTTGGCATTATTGCTATTAACCCAGACAAATGCATTGAATAAAATATTCACTACATGGAACAGATTGTCCCTCAAAAAATCTAAAGTACGTTTGTTCTGAAGTGTCTGTCCTATATCTGAGAGATATAAGAAAGATATTTTATATGATTTAAATCCCTTATTTTTGGAACTAAACAGTGTGTAAACCAAACTGTGTCAACCAAACTGTGTCAACCAAACTGTGTCAACCAAACTGTGTCAACCAAACTGTGTCAACCAAACTGTGTAAACCAAAATGTTCGGATGCTACAGACAGAAGTTGGCAGATCGACTGTATCTACTTCAGACGAGTCCCAAGACGGTTGTGGGGGTCGTAGAGAAAAACGGAGAACACCATCGTGTTCGTGAGAGTCTCATCTTTCCATAGAGTTTATAGGCCAAACCGTTCAGATGCTACAGACGATTTTGTGAGAAGACTGATTTTCAGGATGTCTTATGGTCTAACAAACACTGCTCTAGCTCTGTCACCTTTCACTACAGATGAAGATGTGTTACATAGGCGGATGGGGTGGATTGAGACGCATCCAATGCAAAAAAACAGATATCTCTAGAGTTCCACAGTGGCGTGGCCTTCGACATTAGGGGGTTAACATCATTTCTCACACACACACACACACACACACACACACACACACACACACACACACACACACACACACACACACACACACACACACACACACACACACACACACACACACACACACACACACACACACACACACACACAGAGAGACACTAACCAGGAAGGGCGAGGGTGCGCTGTGCTCTGAGATGTCGTAGTAAGTGACGTGTACAGGCAGAGTGGCGTGTTGAGGGCAGTAGGATCCGCTGGCACCGATCTCTGCTGTGAAGCCCTCGATACGACCCGACGGAGAGAAACGACCCTTCAGGATCGACTCCTGGAGAAGAAACAACAAGGAAGAGTGAGGAAGACCCACTACAGAGCACAGCTACTTCTATGGCCACGAGGAAGACCCACTACAGAACACAGCTACTTCTATGGCCACGAGGAAGACCCACTACAGAACACAGCTACTTCTATGGCCACGAGGAAGACCCACTACAGAGCACAGCTACTTCTATGGCCACGAGGAAGACCCACTACAGAACACAGCTACTTCTATGGCCACGAGGAAGACCCACTACAGAGCACAGCTACTTCTATGGCCATGAGGAAGACCCACTACAGAGTACAGCTACTTCTATGGCCACGAGGAAGACCCACTACAGAACACAGCTACTTCTATGGCCACGAGGAAGACCCACTACAGAACACAGCTACTTCTATGGCCACGAGGAAGACCCACTACAGAGCACAGCTACTTCTATGGCCACGAGGAAGACCCACTACAGAGCACAGCTACTTCTATGGCCACGAGGAAGACCCACTACAGAACACAGCTACTTCTATGGCCACGAGGAAGACCCACTACAGAACACAGCTACTTCTATGGCCACGAGGAAGAACCACTACAGAACACAGCTACTTCTATGGCCACGAGGAAGACCCACTACAGAGCACAGCTACTTCTATGGCCACGAGGAAGACCCACTACAGAACACAGCTACTTCTATGGCCACGAGGAAGACCCACTACAGAACACAGCTACTTCTATGGCCACGAGGAAGAACCACTACAGAACACAGCTACTTCTATGGCCACGAGGAAGACCCACTACAGAGCACAGCTACTTCTATGGCCACGAGGAAGACCCACTACAGAGCACAGCTACTTCTATGGCCACGAGGAAGACCCACTACAGAGCACAGCTACTTCTATGGCCACGAGGAAGACCCACTACAGAGCACAGCTATTTCTATGGCCACGAGGAAGACCCACTACAGAGCACAGCTACTTCTATGTCCACGAGGAAGACCCACTACAGAGCACAGCTACTTCTATGTCCACGAGGAAGACCCACTACAGAGCACAGCTACTTCTATGGCCATGTGGAAGACCCACTACAGAGCACAGCTACATCTATGGCCACGAGGGAGACCCACTACAGAGCACAGCTACTTCTATGGCCACGAGGTAGACCCACTACAGAGCACAGCTACTTCTATGGCCACGAGGAAGACCCACTACAGAGCACAGCTACTTCTATGGCCACGAGGAAGACCCACTACAGAGCACAGCTACTTCTATGGCCACGAGGAAGACCCACTACACAGCACAGCTACTTCTATGGCCACGAGGAAGAACCACTACACAGCACAGCTACTTCTATGGCCACGAGGAAGACCCACTACAGAGCACAGCTACTTCTATGGCCACGAGGAAGACCCACTACAGAACACAGCTACTTCTATGGCCACGAGGAAGACCCACTACAGAACACAGCTACTTCTATGGCCACGAGGAAGACCCACTACAGAGCACAGCTACTTCTATGGCCACGAGGAAGACCCACTACAGAACACAGCTACTTCTATGGCCACGAGGAAGACCCACTACAGAGCACAGCTACTTCTATGGCCATGAGGAAGACCCACTACAGAGTACAGCTACTTCTATGGCCACGAGGAAGACCCACTACAGAACACAGCTACTTCTATGGCCACGAGGAAGACCCACTACAGAACACAGCTACTTCTATGGCCACAAGGAAGACCCACTACAGAACACAGCTACTTCTATGGCCACGAGGAAGACCCACTACAGAGCACAGCTACTTCTATGGCCACGAGGAAGACCCACTACAGAACACAGCTACTTCTATGGCCACGAGGAAGACCCACTACAGAACACAGCTACTTCTATGGCCACGAGGAAGAACCACTACAGAACACAGCTACTTCTATGGCCACGAGGAAGACCCACTACAGAGCACAGCTACTTCTATGGCCACGAGGAAGACCCACTACAGAGCACAGCTACTTCTATGGCCACGAGGAAGACCCACTACAGAGCACAGCTACTTCTATGGCCACGAGGAAGACCCACTACAGAGCACAGCTATTTCTATGGCCACGAGGAAGACCCACTACAGAGCACAGCTACTTCTATGGCAACGAGGAAGACCCACTACAGAGCACAGCTACTTCTATGTCCACGAGGAAGACCCACTACAGAGCACAGCTACTTCTATGGCCACGTGGAAGACCCACTACAGAGCACAGCTACATCTATGGCCACGAGGGAGACCCACTACAGAGCACAGCTACTTCTATGGCCACGAGGTAGACCCACTACAGAGCACAGCTACTTCTATGGCCACGAGGAAGACCCACTACAGAGCACAGCTACTTCTATGGCCACGAGGAAGACCCACTACAGAGCACAGCTACTTCTATGGCCACGAGGAAGACCCACTACACAGCACAGCTACTTCTATGGCCACGAGGAAGACCCACTACACAGCACAGCTACTTCTATGGCCACGAGGAAGACCCACTACAGAACACAGCTACTTCTATGGCCACGAGGAAGACCCACTACAGAACACAGCTACTTCTATGGCCACGAGGAAGGCCCACTACAGAGCACAGCTACTTCTATGGCCACGAGGAAGACCCACTACAGAGCACAGCTACTTCTATGGCCACGAGGAAGACCCACTACAGAGCACAGCTATTTCTATGGCCATGAGGAAGACCCACTACAGAGTACAGCTACTTCTATGGCCATGAGGAAGACCCACTACACAGCACAGCTACTTCTATGGCCACGAGGAAGACCCACTACACAGCACAGCTACTTCTATGGCCACGAGGAAGACCCACTACAGAACACAGCTACTTCTATGGCCACGAGGAAGACCCACTACAGAGCACAGCTACTTCTATGGCCACGAGGAAGACCCACTACAGAGTACAGCTACTTCTATGGCCACGAGGAAGACCCACTACAGAACACAGCTACTTCTATGGCCACGAGGAAGACCCACTACACAGCACAGCTACTTCTATGGCCACGAGGAAGACCCACTACACAGCACAGCTACTTCTATGGCCACGAGGAAGACCCACTACAGAACACAGCTACTTCTATGGCCACGAGGAAGACCCACTACAGAACACAGCTACTTCTATGGCCACGAGGAAGACCCACTACAGAACACAGCTACTTCTATGGCCACGAGGAAGACCCACTACAGAACACAGCTACTTCTATGGCCACGAGGAAGACCCACTACAGAACACAGCTACTTCTATGGCCACGAGGAAGACCCACTACAGAGCACAGCTACTTCTATGGCCACGAGGAAGACCCACTACAGAGCACAGCTACTTCTATGGCCACGAGGAAGACCCACTACAGAGCACAGCTACTTCTATGGCCACGAGGAAGACCCACTACAGAACACAGCTACTTCTATGGCCACGAGGAAGACCCACTACAGAACACAGCTACTTCTATGGCCACGAGGAAGACCCACTACAGAGCACAGCTACTTCTATGGCCACGAGGAAGACCCACTACAGAGCACAGCTACTTCTATGGCCACGAGGAAGACCCACTACAGAACACAGCTACTTCTATGGCCACGAGGAAGACCCACTACAGAACACAGCTACTTCTATGGCCACGAGGAAGACCCACTACAGAGCACAGCTACTTCTATGGCCACGAGGAAGACCCACTACAGAGCACAGCTACTTCTATGGCCACGAGGAAGACCCACTACAGAGCACAGCTACTTCTATGGCCACGAGGAATGTTGTAAATCTCTCTAGATATTTGGTAGAAACTCAAGTTCTGACAAAATACCATCATAAATTCAGTTACACATGAATGGTACGTCACACTTAATTTTGTATTATTTGGTAAGAATGTACTGTAATATGTTGTGTATGTCTGCTGTGCTAAATATGTAGTTGTGTGTGTGTGTGTCATACCTCAAAGTTACCCAGTAGTGAACGGCTGATGGAAGAAGAGGGCCAGCCTGACCGAGCAGTGCGAGCCAAGGTGTCTGTACGCCGCCCACTACATAGCTGTCGACTGCACACACACACATATTTGTATTTTATCTTAAGAACATAAGTTAGCCATGCTAAAGTCACATAATTAAAGATGATGTTCTTGAAATGATGACTACACATGGATCAACTAAAAGGTAGAAAGGGAACATACCTTTTCAGGCGCATCCCACTTTTCAGCCTCCTGCTGGCTCCTCTGCATTCTGATAAACTCTGAAGGAGGACAAGAACAAGAGACAGAAGAACAGAACAAGAGACAGAAGGACAGAACAAGAGACAGAAGAACAGAACAAGAGACAGAAGGACAGAACAATGAGGCAGAAGGACAGAACAAGAGACAGAAGGACAGAACAAGAGACAGAAGGACAGAACAAGAGACAGAAGGACAGAACAAGAGACAGAAGGACAGAACAAAAGACAGAAGGACAGAACAAGAGACAGAAGGACAGAACAAGAGACAGAAGGACAGAACAAGAGACAGAAGGACAGAACAAGAGACAGAAGGACAGAACAATGAGACAGAAGGACAGAACAAGAGACAGAAGAACAGAACAAGAGACAGAAGGACAGAACAAGAGACAGAAGGACAGAACAATGAGACAGAAGGACAGAACAATGAGGCAGAAGGACAGAACAAGAGACAGAAGGACAGAACAAGAGACAGAAGGACAGAACAAAAGACAGAAGGACAGAACAAGAGACAGAAGGACAGAACAAGAGACAGAAGGACAGAACAAGAGACAGAAGGACAGAACAATGAGACAGAAGGACAGAACAAGAGACAGATGGACAGAACAAGAGACAGAAGGACAGAACAAGAGACAGAAGGACAGAACAAGAGACAGAAGGACAGAACAAGAGACAGAAGGACAGAACAAGAGACAGAAGGACAGAACAAGAGACAGAAGGACAGAACAAGAGACAGAAGGACAGAACAAGAGACAGAAGGACAGAACAAGAGACAGAAGGACAGAACAAGAGACAGAAGGACAGAACAAGAGACAGAAGAACAGAACAAGAGACAGAAGGACAGAACAAGAGACAGAAGGACAGAACAAGAGACAGAAGGACAGAACAAGAGACAGAAGGACAGAACAAGAGACAGAAGGACAGAACAAGAGACAGAAGGACAGAACAAGAGACAGAAGGACAGAACAAGAGACAGAAGGACAGAACAAGAGACAGAAGGACAGAACAATGAGACAGAAGGACAGAACAATGAGACAGAAGGACAGAACATGAGACAGAAGGACAGAACAAGAGACAGAAGGACAGAACAAGAGACAGAAGGACAGAACAAGAGACAGAAGGACAGAACATGAGACAGATGGACAGAATGCAAGAAAGAAAGGAAGAGAGAGAGAAAAAAAGAAAACAGGAAGGAGAATACATGGATTAGCACAATCCATCTCCGATTAAAAACATTGATATTACTGTCATGCTCAAACTGTCATGATAATCATGATCTATCAAACAGATGTGTACCAAACTCACTAAAAGTGGCAGTAATAAAGCCTCCCTTGAAAAAGCCAAACCTTGACCCGGAAAATGTAAATTCGGCCTATATCGAACCTCCCATTCCCATCAAACATTTTAGAAAAAGCTGTAGCGCAGCAACTCACTGCCTTCCTGAAGACAATGTATATGAAACGCTTCAGTCTGGTTTTAGACCGCATCATAGCACTGAGACTGCACTCGTGAAGGTGGTAAATGACCTTTTAAATGGCGTCAGACCGAGGCTCTGCATCTGTCCTCGAGCTCCTAGACCTTAGTGCTGCTTTTGATACCATCGATCACCACATTCTTTTGGAGAGATTAGAAACCCTGAAGTATCTCGGCGTTACTCTGGACCCTGATCTCTCTTTTGACGAACATATCAAGAATATTTCAAGGACAGCTTTTTTCCCATCTTCGTAACATTGTAAATCAGTAAATTTTTGTCCAAAAATTATGCAGAAAAGCTAATCCATGCTTTCGTTATTTCTAGATTAGACTACTGCAATGCTCTATTTTCCGGCTACCCGGATAAAGCACTGAATAAACTTCAGTTAGTGCTAAACACTATCTGCTAGAATCCTGACT
Organism: Salvelinus namaycush; assembly: GCF_016432855.1. Classification (NCBI taxonomy): domain Eukaryota; kingdom Metazoa; phylum Chordata; class Actinopteri; order Salmoniformes; family Salmonidae; genus Salvelinus; species Salvelinus namaycush. The sequence goes on along the minus strand of NC_052324.1, from coordinate 41,253,320 downwards.
AGAACCCAAAAATGTGATCGTATTACTCCAGTGCTAGCCTCCCTACAAGGGCTGATTTCAAGGTTTTACTGCTAAGCTACAAAGAATTACAGGACTTGCTCCTACCTATCTCTCTGATTTTGTCCTGCCGTACTTACCTACACGTACGCTACGGTCACAAGACGCAGGCCTCCTTATTGTCTCTAGAATTTCTAAGCAAACAGCTGGAGGCAGGACTTTCTCCTATAGAGCTCAATTTTTATTGAATGGTCTGCCTAACCATGTGAGAGATGCAGACTCGGTCTCGACCTTTAAGTCTTTACTGAAGACTCATCTCTTCAGTAGGTCCTGTGATTGAGTGTAGTCTGGCCCAAGGGTGCGAAGGTGAACGGCAAGGCACTGGAGCGACGAACCGCCCTTGCTGTCTCTGCCTGGCTGGCTTCCCTTTCTCTACTGGGCTTCTCTGCATCTGACCCTATTACGGGGCTGAGTCACTGGCTTACTGGTGCTCTTTCATGCCGTCCCTAGGAGGGGTGCGTCACTTGAGTGGGTTGAGTCACTGACATGATCTTCCTGTCCGGTTTTGCTCCCCCTCGGGCAAGTGCGGTGGAGGAGATCTTCGTGGGCTATACTCAGCCTTGTCTCAGGGTAGTAAATTGGTGGTCCGTTGATATCCCTCTAGTGGTGTGCGGGCTGTGCCTTGGCAAAGTGGGTGGGGTTATATCCTGCCTGGTTGGCCCTGTCCGAGGGTATCGTCAGACGCAGCCACAGTGTCCCCTGTCCCACCCCTGTCTCAGTCTCCAGTAGCTATGCTGCAATCGTCTATGTGCCGGGGGGCTAGGGTCAGTCTGTTATATCTGGTGTAATTCTGCTGTCTTATCTGGTGTCCTGTGTGAATTTATGTATGCTCCCTCTAATTCTCTCTCCCTCCCCTCCCGGAGGACCTGAGCTGCCTGCGGCTAGGGAACCCGGACCTGTTCACCGGACGTGCTACTTTGTCCCAGACCTGCTGTTTTTGACTCTCTCTCTTTCTCTACCGCACCTGCTGTCTCGACCTCTGAATGCTCGGCTATGAAAAGCCAACTGACATTTACTCCTGAGGTACTGACCTGTTGCACCCTCTACAACCACTGATTATTATTTGACACTGCTGGTCATCTATGAACGTTGGAACATCTTGAAGAACAATCTGGCCTTAAATGGCCATGTACTCTTATAACCTCTACCCGGCACAGCCAGAAGAGGAATATATATTTCCATTTCCACACAAATACATACATAGTTCATAGTGCATTACACACGCTATAAACACAATAACGAATGCAGTTGAGTAATGAAGGTACATACCTGCCTGTGTATCAATATGTGTGTACGCTGTGTGTGTGAATGTCTGTACGTAGTCACTACTTACCGGGCAGAGAGTCCAGGATGCTGCTTCAGACACAAACACATTCCCCATGTCCAAACTACCGCTCGTACTAAGGGTTACCCAGTCCTGGCTGCCCACATCCTCTGGCGCTAACTCTTCCCAGGCTAACCCCTCTGTAGCTAGCATCTCACTAGCTAACAATTGACTAGCTATCCCCTCTCTAACTAGCTCCTCTCTAGCTAGTTCCGCTCTAGCTATATCCTCTCTAACTAGCTCCTCTCTAGCTAGTTCCTCTCTAGCCAGGTCCTCTCTAGCCAGGTCCTCTCAAGCCAGGTCCTCTCTAGCCAGTTCCTCTCTAGCCAGGTCCTCTCTAGCCAGGTCCTCTCTAGCCAGGTCCTCTCTAGCCAGGTCCTCTCAAGCCAGGTCCTCTCAAGCCAGGTCCTCTCTAGCTAGTTCCTCTCTAGCCAGGTCCTCTCTAGCTAGTTCCTTTTCTAGCCAGGTCCTCTCTAGCCAGGTCCTCTCTACTGTAGCTGTCCCCTCCACTGGGGCTATGTCAGCCTGGTCTATCCTCACACTCACTGTGGACATGTTATAGTCACTACCTACCTACCTCTCGCTCTCTGTCTATCCTCACACTCACTGTGGACATGTGTCTCTCTCTCTCTCTCTATGTTATACTCCCTACCTACCTCTCTCCTTCACTTTTCACTTCCCCTTTCACCTCCCTGTATCTCTCCCTCTAGTCTCTCCCCCCTTTGTCACTCACCACGGCAACCCCCCCCCCATCATCTACCTAGCCTGTGTCCCAAATGGCACCCTATTCCCTATGTAGTGCACCAATTTTGATCAGAGCACCACGGTCAAAAGTGCCCTATTCAAAAGTAGTGCACTAAATAGGAAAAGTGTTTCTGGAAGCCAGTGGTTCGGTATCTAAACGGGGGAGCCAGAAAGACCTGTGTGGTTTTGTAGGGAGGTGGGGGGGGGGGTTGTATTGGGGCGACAGCGACACAGGCAGGCAGATCATGTAGTGTAGGGAGAACAATGGAGGCCACCTCAATAGACTTGATTCTGGAGCCACTCGGCTGGTTCCAGCACCATATGTGGTGTGTTCATAATGACCAGCCTGGGAATCCATCGCTCTCTTCCTCTCTCTTCTTCTCTCCCTTTCCTCTTTCTTTTCCTCTTTCACTCTCATCATGTTTCATTCTCTTGGGCCATCTAACTCAGTCTTTCATTCTCACCACCCCCCCTGTCTGTTTTACTGGAACAGCTCTCCCCCTCTTTCCCTCCGCTGTCTGTTCATCCTCTTATTAAATGTCAGACAATGACAAGCCTGAAAGCTGTGTGTGTGTGTGTGTGTGTGTGTGTGTGTGTGTGTGTGTGTGTGTGTGTGTGTGTGTGTGTGTTGAAAATTTTCCTGGTATTTTACAAATGTTCCATCCCGAGAATAAATCACTTTTCTCCCGGGTAACCCGGTTTTTCCCTCCAAAACCGGAAGTGTCATTCAAAAGCATTATAAAGCATATTAATATGTCTGGATTTGATTAGAGCTTAGATCGGCATGATGAGTCGAGCCCTATATTAATGACATTTAATTTTAATTTTATTTCACCTTTATTTAACCAGGTAGCCCAGTTGAGAACAAGTTCTCATTTACAACTGCGACCATGCCAAGATAAAGCAAAGCAGTGCGCCAAAAACAACACAGAGTTACACATAAACAAACGTACAGTCAATAACACAATATAAAAATCTATATACAGTGTGTGCAAATGTAGTAAGATTAGGGAGGTAAGGCAATAAATAGGCCATAGTGGCAAAATAATGACAATTTAGCATTAACACTGGAGTGATAGATGTTGCGATGATGATGTGCAAGTAGAGATACTTGGGTGCAAAAGAGGAAAAATAAATAACAATATGGGGATGAGGTAGTTGGGTGGGCTATTTACAGATGGGCTGTGTACAGGTGCAGTGATCAGTAAGCTGCTCTGACAGCTGATGCTTAAAGTTAGTTTGGGAGATATAAGTCTCCAGCTTCAGTGATTTTTGAAATTTGTTCCAGTCATTGGCAGCAGAGAACTGGAAGGAAAGGCGGCCAAAGGAGGAGTTGGCTTTGGGGATGACCAGTGAAATATACCTGCTGGAGCGTGTGCTACGGGTGGGTGTTGCTATAGTGACCAGTGAGCTGAGATAAGGCGGGGCTTAACCTGGCAAAGACTTATAGATGACCTGGAGCCAGCGGGTTTGGCCACGAATCTGTCCCCACCCTGAGCGTTGAGGATTCATCATGCAGAGGCCGTAGAGAAGACAGATTTAGACATCGCATATAATTTAACAGTTCCATTTCACGCCATCTTGTTTATAAATAATATATTATAATTTACTGGTTTCTCTCAGTTATTTATCCCGGGAAAAGGGAGTGGTTTTGGGCAGTAAATCCCAGTAAATCTCGGTAACCGGGTTCCAACCATTCAACTCTCGTGTGTGTGTGCCTTTGTGTGTGTATATTACGTGCCTGTGTCAGAGGAGGCTGGTGGGAGGAGCTATAGGAAAACTGTCTCATTGTATTGGCTGGATAGAATAAATGGAACAGAGTCAAGCATGTGGTTTGATGTGTTTGATCCCGTTCTATTTATTCCATAACAGCCAATGAGCCTGTGCCCCTATAGCTCCTCCCACCAGCCTCCTCTGGTGTTTATATGTGCCTGCTTGTGCTAGTCTGTGCTCCTCACCTTGGTGTGGTCCGGGCCCTGTGCGTTGGGCAGCAGATGATTCCAGAAGGGGGCAGCCTTGGCATCGGTGCCCCTGCAGGAGGCCAGCCCTAACCCCGGGGCCAGCAGGGCCAGACGGCTCCTCTTAGAGGTGGAGGGGCCCTCGTCCTCCGAACACGACTCTCCCGTGTCGCTGGATGATAGCAGTTTCTTCTTGGCCGGGCAGGGACCCGAAGAGATCCCACGGAGGCCGCTGGTGCTGGGGGTCTTCTCCACGGAGCTCAGGCCGCTGGTGCTGGGGGTCTTCTCCACGGAGCTCAGGCCGCTGGTGCTGGGGGTCTTCTCCACGGAGCTCAGGCCGTTGGTGGAGTTGAAGGCGGTGGCACTGGGATGGGGCGGTGAGGACTCCAGCTTGGCCCCCCACTCCCTACCCTCCCCAGGCTCCTGGGGGTCTGTGGTGGGAGGGAAGCGGTGAGAGAGGGAGCCTGGAGGTCCTCCAGGAGGACTAAGGGTGTCGAATGCCCCAAGGGCCCCACGGGGGCCGTCAGTGCAGCAGTTGGGCTGATGCTGTCCCAATGAGGAGCCACTACTGCAGCCCTCCCCAGACCCTCCGGGATTGCCCAAGGAGCAGGCTGGCGCGTCGCCCCCAGGACGAGGCTCTGTGCTGGGTAAGGGGCTGCGGGAGCCAGGGGGGCTGTGGGGCTCGACCATGGGGGATGGTTTGGGCGAAAGCGGGGCCCATAGGTCCGGGACGGGCCTGTCGTGATTGTGCTGGGCAGGGCGTCTGGCGGGG